>NW_012295635.1:0-2056 GCF_000151885.1 Dipodomys ordii
GTTCTCACACAGCGGGGGACACAGTGGGACAGAGCAGGGGACACAGCAGGGGACACAGAGGGACAGAGCGGGACACAGCAGGGGACACAGGGGGGACACAGTGGGACACAGCGGGGGACACAGTGAGGACACATTGGGAAACAGCGGGGACACAGCGGGACAGAGGGGGACACAGCAGTACACAGCGGGACACAGCGGGGCACAGCAGGGACACAGCGGGGGACACAGCGGGAAACAGCGAGGGACACTGCGGGGGACACAGCGGGACACAGTGTGGAACACAGAGAGTACACAGCGGGACACAGCGTCGATACAGCGGGGACACAGCGTGACACAGCAGGGTACATAGCTGGGGACACAACGGGACACAGTGGGGGACATAGCGGGACACATCGGGACACAGTGGGACACAGCGGGTCACAGCAGGGACAAAGCGGGGTACACAGCGGTGGACAAACGGGACACCACGGAATACAGCGGGATACAGCGGGACACAGGGGGGACACAGCAGGACACAGCAGGACACAGAGGGGGACACAGCGGGACACAGCGGGGGACAGAGCGGGGGACAAAGCGGGACACCACGGGTCACAGTGTGTCACATCGGGACACAGCGGCGACACTGCGGGGACAAAGCGGGACAAAATGGGGGACACAGCGGGACACAGCGGGAGACAGCATTGGACACAGGAGGGGATAGCGGGGGACAGAGAGGGGACACAGCGGAACACAGCGGTGACACAGCTGGACACAGCTGGGTACACAGCGGGACATAGAGGACACACAGCGGGGACACAGCGGGACACAGGGGGAACTCACCGGGACACAGCGGGGGACACAACAAGGACACAGCGGAACACTGTGGGAGACACAGCCAGGACACATCCGGACCCAGTGGAACACAGTGTGACACAGCGGGGACACAGCAGGGGACACAGCGGGACACAGTGGGGGACACAGGGGGGACACAGCGGGACACAGCGGGACACAGCGGGGGACACAGCGGAACACAGAGGGACACAGCGGGGACACAGCAGGGACACAGCGGTGGACACAGAGGGACAGAGCAGGGGACACAGCAGGAGACACAGCGGGACACAGCGGGGGACACAGGGGGGACACAGCGGGACACAGGGGGGACACAGTGAAGACACATTGGGACACAACGGGGACACAGCGGGACTCAGCGGGGGACACAGCAGTACACAGCGGGACACAGCGGGTCACAGCAGGGACAGAGCGGGTGACACAGAGGGGTACACAGCGGGACACAGCAGTGGACAAAGCAGGACACAGTGGGGGACACAGCGAGGACACTGCGGGACACTGCGGGAGACACAGCAAGGACACAGCGGGACACAGTGGAACACAGCGGGACATAGCAGTGACACAGCAAGGGACACAGCGGGACACAGCCGGAGACACAGCGGGACACAGCGGGGGAGACAGGGAGGACACAGCGGGACAAAGCGGGACACAGCGTGGGACACATAGAGGACTCAGCGGGGGACACAGTGGGGGACAGAGCGGGACACAGCGGGACACTGCGGGGCACAGCAGGGGACACATCGGGACACAGCGGTGGACCCAGCGGGACACAGCGGGACACAGCGGGACACTGCGGGGCACAGCGGGGGATACAGCAGGACACAGCGGGGGACACAGGGAGGACACAGCTTAACACAGCATGGGACACAGCGAGGACACAGCGGGACACAGCGAGACACAGCGGGACCCAGCGGGGACCCAGCAGTGGACACAGCGGGACACAGCGGGGGACAAAGCGGGACACCACGGAACACAGCAGGACACAGCGTGAAACAGCGGTGAACCTGCGGGGACACAGCGGGACACAGCGGGGGACACAGCGGGACACAGCGGGGACACAGTGTGGGACACAGCGGGAAACAGCAGGGTCACAGCGGGGGGACACAGCATGACACAGCGTGGACACAGCGGTGGGACACAGCATGGTACACAGTGGGACACAGTAGGACACAGCGTGGGACAAAGCGGGAGACAACAGATGGACACAGCGAGGACACAGCTGGACACA
>NW_012295636.1:0-3029 GCF_000151885.1 Dipodomys ordii
GGACACAGCGGGACACAGCGAGGACAGAGCGAGACAGAGCGGGTACACTGCAGGGCACAGCGGTGGACACAGCGGGACACAGCGGGGGACACAGCGAGGACACAGCGGAACACAGAGTGGGACACAGTGAGGACACAGCCGGACACAGCGGGACACAGCGGGGGACACAGCGAGGACACAGCGGAACACAGAGTGGGACACAGTGAGGACACAGCCGGACACAGCGGGACACAGGGGACACAGCCGGGACCCAGCAGTGGACACAGCGGGACACAGCGGGGGACACAGCGGAACACAGCGGGGGACACATGGAGGACTCAGCGGGACAAAGCGGGGACACAGCGGCGACTCACCGGGGGACACAGCGGGGGACAAAGAGGGACACCACAGAACACAGTGGGAAACAGCGGGACACAGCGGGGAAACTGCGGGGACACAGGGGGACAAAGCGTGGGACACATAGGGACACAGCGGGGGAGACAGCGGGACACAGTGGGACACAGAGGGGGACACAGGGAGGACACAGCGGGACCAAGAGGGACACAGCGTCGATACAGCGGGGACACAGCGGGACAAAGCGGGGGACACAGCGAGGACACAGCAGAACACAGCGTGGGAAACAGCGAGAACACATTGGTACACAGCGGGGACACAGCCGGACTCAGCGCGGGACACAGCGAGGACACATTGGGACACAGCGGGGATACAGCGGGACTCAGTGGGGGACACAACAGTACACAGCGGGACACAGCGGGACACAGCGGGGGACACAGAGGGGTAAACAGCAGGACACAGCGGGGAAAACAGCGAGGACACAGCGGGACCAAGCGGAATACAACGTCGATACAGTGGGGACACAGCGGGACACAGCGGGGTACACAGCTGGGGACACAACGGGACACAGCTGGGGACACAGCGAGCACACAGCAGAACACAGCGTGGGAAACAGCGAGGGCACAGCGGGACACAGCGAGACACGGGGACACAGCGTGGGACAAAGTGGGAGACAGCGGGGCACACAGCGAGGACACAGCAGGACACCGAGGGGACTCAGCGGGGGACACAGCTGGGGACAAAGCAGGACACCATGGGACACAGTGTGACACAGCGGGACACAGCGGGCACAAAGCGGGGACACAGCGGGGGACACAGGGAGGACTGAGCGGGACACAGCGGGGACACAGCGGGGACTCAGCGGGGGACACAGCGGGGGACAAAGCGGGACACAGCGGGACACAGCGGGACACAGCGTCGATACAGCGGGGACACAGCGGGACACAGCGGGGTACACAGCTGGGGACACAACGGAACACAGCGGGGGACACATCGAGGAAACAGCAGGACACAGCGGGGACACAGCGGGGACACTGCGGGAACATAGCAGGACACAGCTGGGTACTCAGCGGGACACAGCGGGACACAGCTTGGGACACAGCGGGGACATAGCGGGACACAGCGGGGGACACAGCGAGGACACAGTGGGACACAGCGTGGGACAAAGTGGGAGACAGCGGGGCACACAGCGAGGACACAGCAGGACACCGAGGGGACTCAGCGGGGGACACAGCTGGGGACAAAGCAGGACACCATGGGACACAGTGTGACACAGCGGGACACAGCGGGCACAAAGCGGGGACACAGCGGGACACAGCAGGACACAGCAGGGACAGAGCGGGACACAGCGGGACACAGCGGGGGACCCAGCGAGGACACGGCGGGACACAGCAGGGGACACAGCGAGGACACAGCGGGGACTCAGCGGGGTCACAGCGGGATACAGCGGGACACAGACTGACACAGCGGGACACAGCAGAGGACACAGCGGGACACAGCGGAGGACAGAGCGACGACACAGCAGGACACAGCTGGGACACAGGGGGACTCAGCAGGGTTACAGCGGGACACAACGGGACACAGCAGGACACAGCGTGACAGAGCGGGACACAGCAGGGGCACAGCGGGGGACACAGCGGTACACAACGGGACACAGCGGGGGACAGAGTAGGACAGAGCGGGGGACACAACGGGGGACAGAGGGGGACACCACGAATAACAGAGCAAGGACACAGCGGGGATATAGCGGGACTCAACACGGTCACAGCGGGACACAGCAGGACACAGCGGGACACAGCGGGGACACAGCAGGGGACAGAGCGGGACACAGCGGGGGACACAGCAGGACACAGCAGGGCACACCGGGGGGACAAAGGGGACACAGCAGGGGACACAGCGAGGACACAGCGGGACACATCTGGGACACAGCGGGAATCAGCGGGGGACAGAGCGGGACACAGCGGGACACAGCGGGGACACAGCAGGGACAAGGCAGGTGACACAGTGGACAGAGCAGGGGACACAGCAGGGGACACAGAGGGACAGAGCGGGACACAGCAGGGGACACAGGGGGGACACAGCGGGAAACAGCGAGGGACACTGCGGGGGACACAGCGGGACACAGTGTGGAACACAGAGAGTACACAGCGGGACCCAGCGGGACACAGCGTCGATACAGCGGGGACACAGCGTGACACAGCAGGGTACATAGCTGGGGACACAACGGGACACAGTGGGGGACATAGCGGGACACAGCGGGACACAGCGGCTCACAGCGAGGACAAAGCGGGGACTCAGCGGGGGACACAGCGGGGGACAAACGGGACACCACGGAATACAGCAGGATACAGCGGGACACAGGGGGGACACAGCAGGACACAGCGGGACACAGAGGGGGACACAGCGGGACACAGGGGGGACAGAGCGGGGGACAAAGCGGGGCACCACGGGTCACAGTGTGTCACATCGGGACACAGCGGCGACACTGCGGGGACACAGCGGGACAAAATGGGGGACACAGCGGGACACAGCGGGAGACAGCATGGGACACAGGAGGGGATAGCGGGGGACAGAGAGGGGACACAGCGGAACACAGCGGTGACACAGCTGGACACAGCTGGGTATACAGCGGGACATAGAGGACACACAGCGGGGACACAGCGGGACACAGCGGGGAAATCACCGGGACACAGCGG
>NW_012295637.1:0-2967 GCF_000151885.1 Dipodomys ordii
TCCTCGCTATGTCTCCGCTGTGTCGCGCTGTGTCCCGCTGTGTCCCACTGTGTCTCCCACGGTGTCCCGTTGCGTCCACTGCCTTGGCCCCACTGTGTCCCGCTGTGTCCCGCTGTGTCCTCGCTGTGTCCCCGCTGTGTCCCGCTGTGTCCCTATGTGTCCCCGCTCTCCCCCGCTGTGTCCTGCTGAGTCCCCGCTGGGTCGACTCTGTGTCCCGCTCTGTTCTCACTTTGTCCCCACTGTGTCCAGCTGTGTCCCGCTGGGTCCCGCTGAGTCCCCAGTTTGTCCCTCTGTGTCCCCGCTGTGTCCCCTGCTGCGTCCTTCTGTGTCCCCCGCTGTTTCCCCCGCTGTGTCCTGCTGTGTCCCGCTGTGTCCCGCTGTGTTCCTGCTGTCCCCCGCTTTGTCCCCGCTGTGTCCCCGCTCTGTCCTCACTGTCCGCCGCTGTGTCTACGCTGTGTCCCTCTGTGTCCCCTGCTCTGTCCCACTGTGTCCCCCGCTGTGTCCCTGCTGTGTCTCCGCTTTGTCGTCCTGTGACCCGCTATGTCCTTGCTATGACCCCCGCTGTGTGGCGCTGTGTCCGCGCTGTGTCTCACTGTGTCCCCGCTGTGTCCCCTGCTGTGTCCCGCTGTGTCCCGCTGTGTCCCGCTCTGTCCGCCTCTATGTCCCCCGCTGAGTCCCGCTGTGTCCCCCGCTGATTCCCACTGTGTCCTACTGTGTCCCGCTGTGTCCCACTGTGTCCCCGCTGTGTCCCCGTTGTGTCCCGCTGTGTCCCCGCTGTGTCCCGCTGTGTGACGCTCTGTCCCCCGCAGTGTACTTGCTGTGTCCCCTCTGTGTCCCCGCTGAGTCCCACAGTGTCCCGCTGTGTCCCGCTGTGTCCTGATTTGTCCCTGCTTTGTCACCGCTGTTTCTCCCTGTGTCCCTCTGTGCCCACGCTGTGTCCCGCTCTGTCCCCGGCTGCATCCTGCTGTGTCCCTGCTGTGTCCCGCTGTGTCCCTGCTGTGTCTGCGATGTGTCCCGCTGTGTCCCGCTGTGTCTCCCGCTGTATCCCGCTATGTCCTAGCTATGTCCCCCGTGGTGTCCCGCTGTGTCCGCGCTGTGTCTCCCGCTGTGTCCCCGCTGTGTCCCGCTGTGTCCCCGCTGTGTACCCCGGTGTATCCCGCTGTGTCCGCCTCTATGTCCCCCGCTGTGTCCCGCTGTGTCCCCCGCTGAGTCCCACTGTGTCCCGCTGTGTCCCGCTGTGTCCCGTTGTGTCCCCGCTGTGTCCCCGCTGTGTCCCGCTATGTCCCCGCTGTGTCCCTCTGTGTCCCCAGTTTGTCCCGCTGTGTCCCCGCTGTGTCCCCTGCTGCGTCCTTCTGTGTCCCCCGCTGTTTCCCCCGCTGTGTCCTGCTGTGTCCCGCTGTGTCCCGCTGTGTGCCTGTTGTCCCCTGCTTTGTCCCCGCTGTGTCCCCGCTCTGTCCTCACTGTCCGCCGCTGTGTCTACGCTGTGTCCCTCTGTGTCCCCTGCTCTGTCCCACTGTGTCCCCCGCTGTGTCCCTGCTGTGTCTCTGCTTTGTCGTCCTGTGACCCGCTATGTCCTTGCTATGACCCCCGCTGTGTCGCGCTGTGTCCTCGCTGTGTCTCACTGTGTCCCCGCTGTGTCCCCCGCTGTGTCCCGCTGTGTCCCGCTGTGTCCCGCTCTGTCCGCCTCTATGTCCCCCGCTGAGTCCCGCTGTGTCCCCCGCTGATTCCCACTGTGTCCTGCTGTGTCCCGCTGTGTCCCACTGTGTCCCCGCTGTGTCCCCGCTGTGTCCCGCTGTGTCCCCACTGTGTCCCGCTGTGTGACGCTGTGTCCCCCGCAGTGTACTTGCTGTGTCCCCTCTGTGTCCCCGCTGAGTCCCACAGTGTCCCGCTGTGTCCCGCTGTGTCCCTGCTGTGTCCCCGCTGTGTCCCACTGTGTCCCGCTGTGTCCCGCTGTGTCCCAGCTTTGTTACCGCTGTGTCTGGCTGTGTCCCCCGCTGTGTCCCATTGTGTCTCCTGCTGTGTCCAGCTGTGTCCCATTGTGTGCCGCTGTGTCCCCCGCAGTGTAGATGCTGTGTCCCCTCTGTGTCCCCGCTGAGTCCTGCAGTGTCCCGCTGTCTCCCGCTGTGTCTCCCCCTGTGTCCAGCTGTGTCCCACTGTGTCCCGCTGTGTCCCCGCTCTGTTCCACTGTGTCACCGCTGTGTCCCCGGTGTGTCCCCGCTGTCCCCCGCAGTGTCCCGCTGTGTCCCGTTTTGTCCCGCTGTGTCCCACTGTGTCCCACACTGTATCCCGCTGTGTCCTCGCTGTGTCCCCCGTTGTGTCCCGCTATGTCCGCGCTTTGTCCACCGCTGTGTCCCCGCTGTGTCCCGCTGTGTCGCCGCTGTGTCCCCAGCTGTGTCCCGCTGTGTCCCGCATTGTCCGCCACTATGTCCCCTGCTGTGTCCCTCTGTGTCCCCGCTGTGTCCCCGCTGTGTCCTGTTGTGTCCCTCTGTGTCCCAATTTGTCCGCCTCTATGTCCCCCGCTGTGTCCCTCTGTGTCCCCGCTGTGTCCCCGCTGTGTCCTGTTGTGTCGCCGCTGTGTCCCGCTGTGTCCCGCTGTGTCCCGCTGTGTCCACTGCTGTGTCCTTGCTGTGTCCCCACTGTGTCCCCGCTGTGTCTACGCTGTGTCCCGCTGTGTCCACCGCTGTGTCCTTGCTGTGTCCCCACTGTGTCCCCGCTGTGTCCCCGCTGTGTCCCGCTGTATCCCGTGGTGTCTCGCTTTGTCCCCCGCTGTGTCCTCTGCTGTGTCCCCGCTGTGTACCGCTCTGTCCCCACTGTGTCCCGCAGTGTCCCGCTGTGTTCCACGCTGTGTCCTGCTGTGTCTCCCGCTGTGTCCTGCTGTGTCCCGCTGTGTCCCTGCTGTGTCCCGCTGTGTCCCTCTGTGTCTCCCTGCTGTCCCACGCTTTGTCCCCGCTGTGTCCCCGCTGTGTT
>NW_012295638.1:0-5085 GCF_000151885.1 Dipodomys ordii
GCATCTTCTATTTCTCCTTCTGCTTCAGATTCTGCTTCTGCTTCTTCGACTTCTCCTGTTTCTTCTGCTTCTCCTACTTCTTCTACTTCTCCTACTTCTCTTTCTGCTTCTCCTTCACTTCTACTTCTCCTTCTACTTCTGCTCTTCTCCTTCTTCTGTTTCTTTAACTTCTGATTCTTCTGCTTCTTCTTCTATTTCTTCTGATTCTACTTCTACTTCTCCTTCTCCTCCTCTTTCTGCTTCTACTTCTACTTCTTCTGATTCTCCTGCTTCTCCTTCTTGTTCTCCTTCTGTTTCTGCTTCTCTTTCTGCTTCTACTTCTCCTTCTGCTGCTCCTTCTCCTTCTCCTTCTTCTGCTTCTCCCAGTGCTTCTGCTTCTGCTACTGCTTGTTATGCTTCTTCTTTTTCTTCTTCTGCTTCTCCTGCTTCTGGTTCTTATGTTTCTACTGCTTCTTCTTCTTCTTCTTCTTCTTCTTCTTCTTCTTCTTCTTCTTCTTCTTCTTCTTCTTCTTCTTCTTCTTCTTCTTCTTCTTCTTCTTCTTCTTCTTCTTCTGTTTCTTCTGCTTCTCTTTCTGCTTCTGCTTCTCCTGCTTGTTTTTCTGCTTCTTCTGCTGCTTCTCCTACTGCTGGTTCTTCTACTTCTTCTGCTGCTTCTCTTTTAGCTTCTCCTTCTGCTTCTGCTCCGCTTCTTCTGTTTCTCCTGCCTGAATTTCTGGTTCTACTTCTTCTGCTGCTTCTCCTTCTGCTTCTGCTTCTGCTTCTACTTCTGCTTCTGTTTCTGCTTCTTCTGCTTCTTCTCTTTCGGCTTCTCCTGCTTCTTTTTCTTGTGCTTCTCCTGCTTCTCTTTCTGCTTCTCATTCCGCTTCTCCTTCTCCTTCTGCTTCTCCTCCTTCTCCTTCTCCTACTTCTGCTTCTCCTTCAGCTTCTGCTTCTTCTGTTTCTCCTGCTTCTAATTCTGCATCTCCTTCTGCTTGTGCTTGTCCTTATGCTTCTTCTTCTGCCTCTGCTTCTCCTTCTCCTTCTTTTGTTTCTCCTTTTGCTTCTGCTTCTTCTGCTTGTCCTTCTCCTTCTGCTTCTGCTTCTTCTGCTTCTCCTGCTTCTCCTTCTGCATCTTCTTCTGCTTCTCCTTCTCCTTCTTCTGCTTCTCCTTCTGATTCTCCTTCTGCTCCTTCTTATTATGCTTTACCTGCTTCTCTTTCTGCTTCTCCTTTTGCTTCTCCTTCTCTTTCTCCTTCTCCTTCTTGTTCTTCTGCTTTGCCTTCTGCTTCTGCTACAACTGCTAGTGCTTCTACTGCTTCTGTTTCTTCTGCTTCTCCTTCTGCTTTTGATTCTCTTTCTGCTTCTGCTTCTCCTTCTGCTTCTCATTCTGCTTCTCCAGATTCTGCTTCTTCTGCTTCTCCTGCATCTCCTTCTGCTTCAGGTTCTGCTTCTGCTTCTTCGGATTCTTATGCTTCTGCTTCTCCTGCTTCTGCTTCTTCTGCTTCCTCTCCTTCTCTTTCTGCTTCTCCTTCTGTTTCTGCTTCTCCTTCTGCTTCTGCTTCTTGTCCTTCTCCTGTTTCTTCTGCTTCTGCTTCTCCTGTTTCTGCATCTCCTGCTTCTCCTTCTGCTGCTATTTCTGCTTCTCCTGCTGATTTTCCTTCTCCTGCTCCTTCTTCTGCTTCTCTTTCTGCTTCTCCTTCTGTTTCTCCTTCTCATTCTCCTTCTCGTTCTTCTGCTTTTCCTTCTGCTTCTCCTTCGGCTTCTGCATCTTCTGCTTCTTCTGCTACTGCCTCTGCTTCTTCTGTTTCTTCTGCTTCTCCTTATGCTTTTCCTTCTCTTTCTGCTTCTGCTTCTCCTTCTGCTTCTCCAGATTCTGCTTCTTCTGCTTCTCCTGCTTCTCCTTCTGCTTCAGGTTCTGCTTCTGCTTCTTCGGCTTCTTCTGCTTCTGCTTCTCCTGCTGCTGCTTCTTCTGCTTCTCCTGCTTCTCCTTCTGCTTTTCCTTCTGTTTCTGCTTCTTCTTCTGCTTCTGCTTCTTCTCCTTCTGTTTCTTCTGCTTCTGCTTCTCCTTCTGCTTCTCCTATTGATTCTGCTGCCCTTCCTTCTCCTTCTCCTTCTCCTACTTCTGCTTCTCCTTCTGCTTCTGCTTCTTCTGCTTCTCCTGCTTCTCCTTCTGCATCTTCTTCTGCTTCTGCTTCTTCTTCTGCTTCTGATTCTCCTTCTTCGCTTCTCCTCCTGATTCTCCTTCTGCTTCTCCTTCTGCTGCTCCTTCTCCTTCTTCTGCTTCTCCCTCTGCTTCTGCTTCTTATGCTTCTTCTTTTTCTTCTGGTTCTGCTTCTCCTGCTTCTGCTTCTTATGCTTCTTCTGCTTCTTCTTCTTCTTCTTCTGCTTCTTCTGCTTCTACTTCTCTTTCTGCTTCTGCTTCTCCTGCTTGTATTTCTGCTTCTTCTGCTGCTTCTCCTTTTTGCTGGTTCTTCTACTTCTTCTTCTGCTTCTCTTTTTGCTTCTCCTTCTGCTTCTGCTTCTGCGTCTTCTGTTTCTCCTTCCTGAATTTCTGGTTCTACTTGTTCTGCTGCTTCTCCTTCTGCTTCTTCTTCTACTCTGCTTCTGTTTCTGCTTCTTCTGCTTCTTCTGTTTCGGCTTCTCCTGCTTCTTTTTCTTGTGCTTCTCCTGCTTCTGTTTCTGCTTCTCATTCAGCTTCTGTTTCTCCTTATGCTTCTCCTCCTTCTCCTTCGCCTACTTCTGCTTCTCCTTCAGCTTCTGCTTCTTCTGTTTCTCCTGCTTCTCCTTCTGCATATCCTTCTGCTTGTGCTTGTCCTTATGCTTCTTCTTCTGCTTCTGCTTCTCCTTCTCCTTCTTTTGCTTCTCCTTTTGCTTCTGCTTCTTCTGCTTTTCCTTCTTCTCCTTCTGCTTCTGCTTCTTCTGCTTCTGCTTATGCATCTTCTTCTGCTTCTCCTTCTTCTTCTTCAGCTTCTCCTTCTGATTCTCCTTCTGCTTCTTCTGCTTCTGCTTTACCTGCTTCTCTTTCTGCTTCTCCTTCTGCTGCTCCTTCTGTTTCTCCTTCTCCTTCTTGTTCTTCTACTTTTCCTTCTGCTTCTCGTTCTGCTTCTGCTACTACTGCTACTGCTTCTACTTCTTCTGTTTCATCTGCTTCTTCTTCTGCTTCAGGTTCTGCTTCTGCTTCTTCGGATTCTTATGCTTCTGCTTCTCCTGCTTCTGCTTTTTCTGCTTCCCCTCCTTCTCTTTCTGCTTCTCCTGCTGTTTCTGCTTCTCCTTCTGCTTCTGCTTCTTGTCCTTCTCCTGTTTCTTCTGCTTCTTCTTCTGCTTCTCCTGTTTCTGCTTCTCCTTCTGCTGCTCTTTCTGCTTCTCCTGCTGCTTTTCCTTCTCCTGCTCCTTCTTCTGCTTCTCTTTCTGCTTCTCTTTCTGTTTCTCCTTCTCCTTCTCCTTCTCGTTCTTCTGCTTTTCCTTCTGCTTCTGCATCTTCTGCTTCTTCTGCTACTGCCTCTGCTTCTTTTGTTTCTTCTGCTTCTCCTTATGCTTTTCCTTCTCTTTCTGCTTCTCCTTCTCCTTCTGCTTCTCCAGATTCTGCTTCTTCTGCTTCTCCTGCTTCTCCTTCTGCTTCAGGTTCTGCTTCTGCTTCTTCGGCTCCTTCTGCTTCTGCTTCTCCTGCTGCTGCTTCTTCTGCTTCTCCTGCTTCTCTTTTTGCTTTTCCTTCTGTTTCTGCTTCTCCTTTTGCTTCTGCTTCTTCTCCTTCTTCTGTTTCTTCTGCTTCTGCTTCTCCTGCTTCTCGTTCTGCTTCTCCTTCTCCTTCTTCTGCTTCTCCTTTTGCTTCTGCTTCTCCTTCTGCTTCTGCTTCAATTTCTCCTTCTGCTTCTCATTCTGCTTCTTCGTCTTCTGTTTCTTCTGCTTCTCCTGCTTCTGCTTCTCCTGCTTCTCCTACTTCTCGTGCTGCTTTTCCTTCTGCGTCTCTTTCTGCTTCTGCTTATCCTTTTGCTTCTCCTACTCCTAATCCTTCTCTCTCGCCTTCTCCGACTTCTTCTTCTTCTGCTTCTCTTGCTGCTTCTGCTTCTGCTTATTCTACTATTACTGTTTCTTCTGCTTCTGCTTCAGATTGTGCTTCTTCTGTTTCTCCTTCTGCTTCAGATTCTGCTTCTGCCTCTTCGGCTTCTCCTGTTTCTTCTGCTTCTCCTGCTTCTTCTGTTTCTCCTGCTTCTCTTTCTGCTTCTCCTTCTACTTCTGCTTCTCCTTCTGCTTCTGCTCTTCTCCTTCTGTTTCTTTTGCTTCTGTTCCTTCTGCTTCTTCTTCTGTTTCTTCTGATTCTACTTCTGCTTCTCCTTCTTCTCCTCTTTCTGCTTCTACTTCTGCTTCTTCTGATTCTCCTGCTTCTCCTTCGTGTTCTCCTTCTGTTTCTGCTTCTCTTTCTGCTTCTGCTTCTCCTTCTGCTGCTCCTTCTCCTTCTCCTTCTGCTTCTCCCAGTGCTTCTGCTTCTGCTTCTTTTGCTTATTCTTTTTCTTCTGCTTCTGCTTCTCCTGCTTCTGCTTCTTCTGCTTCTACTGCTTCTCCTTATGCTCCTCCTTATGCTCCTCCTTATGCTTCTCCTTATGCTTCTCCTTATGCTTCTACTTATGCTTCTCCTTATGCTTCTTCTTCTTCTTCTTCTTCTTCTTCTTCTTCTTCTTCTTCTTCTTCTTCTTCTTCTTCTTCTTCTTCTTCTTCTTCTTTTTCGTCTTCTTCTTCTCTTTCTTCTGCTTATGCTTTTCCTGCTTCTTCTGCTTCTACTGCTTCTCTTTCTGCTTCTCATTCTGCTTCTCCTCCTCCTTCTGCTTCTCCTATTGATTCTGCTGCCCTTCCTTCTCCTTCTCCTACTTCTGCTTCTCCTTCTGCTTCTCCTTCTTCTGCTTCTCCTTCTGATTCTCCTTCTGCTTCTCCTTCTGCTGCTCTTTGTCCTTCTTCTGCTTCTCCCTCTGATTCTGCTTCTTATGCTTATCCTATTCTTCTGCTTCTGCTTCTCCTGCTTCTGCTTCTCCTGCTTCTGCTTCTTCTCCTTATGCTTCTCCTTCTCCTTATGCTTCTCCTTCTCCTTCTCCTTCTCCTACTCTCTTCTCTTCT
>NW_012295639.1:0-5084 GCF_000151885.1 Dipodomys ordii
TTCTGCTTCTTCTGATTCTGCTTCTTCTCCTTCTTCTTCTCCTTCTGCTTCTGCTTCTTCTGCTTCTCCTGCTACTCCTTCTGCATCTCCTTCTGCTTGTGCTTTTCCTTCTGCTTCTTCTTCTGCTTCTGCTTCTCCTTCTTCTGCTTCTCCGTCTGTTTCTGCTTCTTCTGTTTTTCCTGCTTCTCCTTCTGCTTCTCATTCTTCTTCTCCTTCTGTTTCTCCTTCTCGTTATTCTGCTATTCCTGCTGCTTCTCTATCTGCTTCTGCATCTTCAGCTTCTTCTGCTACTGCTTCTGCTTCTGCTTCTTCTGTTTCTTCTGCTTCTCTTTCTGCTTCTCCTTCTGCTTTTGCTTCTCTTTCTGCTTCTGCTTCTCCTTCTGGTTCTCCTTCTTCTCCAGATTCTGCTTCTTCTGCTTCTCCTGCTTCTCCTTCTGCTTCAGGTTCTGCTTCGGCTTCTTCTGCTTCTATTTCTGCTTCTCCTTCTGTTTCTGCTTCTCTTTCTGCTTCTGCTTCTTATCCTTCTTCTATTTCTTCTGATTCTGCTTCTCCTGCTTCTCCTTCTGTTTCTCTTTATGCTTCTCCTTCTGCTTCTCCTTCTTCTGCTTCCACTTCTGCTTCTGCTTCTCCTTCTGCATCTTCTTCTGTTTCAATTTCTCCTTCTTCTGCTTTTCATTCTGCTTCTGCTTCTCCTGCTTCTGCTTCTTCTGCTTCTCCTGCTTCTCCTTCTGCTTCTCTTTCTGCTTCTGCTTATCCTTCTGTTTCTCCTACTCCTAATCCTTCTCTTTCTCCTTCTCCTTCTTCTTCCTCTGCTTCTCCTGCTGCTTCTTCTTCTGCTTCTTCTACTTTTTCTGTTTCTTCTGTTTCTGCTTCTCCTGCTTCTTCTTCTTCTGCTTCTCCTACTTCTCCTTCTGCTTCTCCGTCTCATTCTCCTTCTCCTTCAATTCCTCCTTCTTGTGCTTCTCTTTCTGCTTCTGCTTCTGCTTCTCCTGCTTCTGCTTCTGTTTCTCCTTCTGCTTCTCCTTCTGCTTCTCTTTCTGCTTCATATTCTGCTTCTGCTCCTCCTACTCCTAATCCTTCTCTTTCTCCCTCTTCTTCTGCTTCTCGTTCTTCTTCTGCTTCTTCTGCTTGCTCGGTTTCTTCTGCTTCTGCTTTTCCAGCTTCTGCTGCTTCTGCTTCTCCTTCTGCTTCAGGTTCTCCTTCTGATTCTTCGGCTTCTTCTGATTCTTCTGCTTCTGCTTCTCCTGCTACTGCTTCTTCTGCTTCTTCTGCTTCTCTTTCTGCTTCTCCTTCTGCTTCTGCTTCTCCTTCTGCTCCTTCTCCTTCTTCTGTTTCTTCTTCTTCTTCTGCTTCTCCCGCTTCTGCTTCTTCTGCTTCTCCTGCTTGTCCTTCTCCTTCTGCTTCTCCTTCTCCTTCTTCTGCTTCTCTTTCTGCTTCTGCTTCTTCTGATTCTCCAACTTCTCCTTCTTCTTCTCCTTCTATTTCTGCTTCTCTTTCTGCTTCTGCATCTCCTTCTGCTTCACCTTCTGCTGCTCCTTCTTCTTCTGTTTCTCCCTCTGCTTCTTCTTCTTATGCTTCTTCTTTTTCTTCTGGTTCTGCTTCTCCTGCTTCTGCTTCTTATGCTTCTACTGCTTCTTCTTCTTCTTCTTCTTCTTCTGCTTCTTCTGCTTCTCTTTCTGCTTCTGCTTCTCCTGCTTGTTTTTCTGCTTCTTCTGCTGCTTCTCCTACTGCTGGTTCTTCTACTTCTTCTTCTGCTTCTCTTTTAGCTTCTCCTTCTGCTTCTGCTCTGCTTCTTCTGTTTCTCCTGCCTGAATTTCTGGTTCTACTTCTTCTGCTGCTTCTCCTTCTGCTTCTGCTTCTGTTTCTAATTCTGCTTCTGTTTCTGCTTCTTCTGCTTCTTCTCTTTCGGCTTCTCCTGCTTCTTTTTCTTGTGCTTCTCCTGCTTCTCTTTCTGCTTCTCATTCCGCTTCTCCTTCTCCTTCTGCTTCTCCTCCTTCTCCTTCTCCTACTTCTGCTTCTCCTTCAGCTTCTGCTTCTTCTGTTTCTCCTTCTGCATCTCCTTCTGCTTGTGCTTGTCCTTATGCTTCTTCTTCTGCTTCTGCTTCTCCTTCTCCTTCTTTTGCTTCTCCTTTTGCTTCTGCTTCTTCTGCTTTTCTTTCTTCTCCTGCTTCTGCTTCTTCTGCTTCTCCTTCTGCATCTTCTTCTGCTTCTCCTTCTTCTTCTTCAGCTTCTCCTTCTGATTCTCCTTCTGCTTCTTCTTCTTCTGATTTACCTGCTTCTCTTTCTGCTTCTCCTTCTGCTGCTCCTTCTGTTTCTCCTTTTGCTTCTTTTGCTTCTCCTTCTGATTCTCGTTCTGCTTCTGCTACAACTGATACTGCTTCTACTTCTTCTGTTTCATCTGCTTCTCCTTCTGCTTCAGGTTCTGCTTCTGCTTCTTCGGATTCTTATGCTTCTGCTTCTCCTGCTTCTGCTTCTTCTGCTTCCCCTCCTTCTCTTTCTGCTTCTGCTTCTCCTTCTGTTTCTGCTTCTCCTTCTGCTTCTTGTCCTTCACCTGTTTCTTCTGCTTCTGCTTCTCCTGTTTCTGCTTCTCCTGCTTCTCCTTGTGCTGCTCTTTCTGCTTCTCCTGCTGCTTTTCCTTCTCCTGCTCCTTCTTCTGCTTCTCCTTCTGTTTCTCCTTCTCCTTCTCGTTCTTCTGCTTTTCCTTCTGCTTCTCCTTCTGCTTCTGCATCTTCTGCTTCTTCTGCTATTGCCTCTGCTTCTTCTGTTTCTTCTGCTTCTCCTTCTGCTTTTGCTTCTCTTTCTGCTTCTGCTTCTCCTTCTGCTTCTCCAGATTCTGCTTCTTCTGCTTCTCCTGCTTCTCCTTCTGCTTCAGGTTCTGCTTCTGCTTCTTCGGCTTCTTCTGCTTCTGCTTCTCCTGCTGCTGCTTCTTCTGCTTCTCCTGCTTCTCTTTTTGCTTTTCCTTCTGTTTCTGCTTCTCCTTCTGCTTCTGCTTCTTCTCCTTCTTCTGTTTTTCTGCTTCTGCTTCTCCTGCTTCTCATTCTGCTTCTCCTTCTTCTTCTGCTTCTCCTTTTGCTTCTGCTTCTCCTTCTGCTTCTGCTTCAATTTCTCCTTCTGCTTCTCATTCTGCTTCTGCGTCTTCTGTTTCTTCTGCTTCTCCTGCTTCTGCTTCTCCTGCTTCTCCTACTTCTCGTGCTGCTTTTCCTTCTGCGTCTCTTTCTGCTTCTGCTTATCCTTTTGCTTCTCCTACTCTTAATCCTTCTCTCTCGCCTACTCCGACTTCTTCTTCTTCTGCTTCTCTTGCTGCTTCTGCTTATTCTACTATTACTGTTTCTTCTACTTCTGCTTCAGATTGTGCTTCTTCTGTTTCTCCTTCTGCTTCAGATTCTGCTTCTGCTTCTTCGGCTTCTCCTGTTTCTTCTGCTTCTCCTGCTTCTTCTGCTTCTCCTGCTTCTCTTTCTGCTTCTCCTTCTACTTCTGCTTCTCCTTCTGCTTCTGCTTCTGCTCTTCTCCTTCTGTTTCTTTTTCTTCTGTTTCTTCTGCTTCTTCTTCTGTTTCTTCTGATTCTATTTCTGCTTCTCCTTCTTCTCCTCTTTCTGCTTCTACTTCTGCTTCTTCTGCTTCTCCTGCTTCTCCTTCGTGTTATCCTTCTGTTTCTGCTTCTCTTTCTGCTTCTGCTTCTCCTTCTGCTGCTCCTTCTCCTTCTCCTTCTTCTGCTTCTCCCAGTGCTTCTGCTTCTGCTTTTTGCTTATTCTTTTTCTTCTGCTTCTGCTTCTCCTGCTTCTGCTTCTTCTGCTTCTACTGCTTCTCCTTATGCTTCTCCTTATGCTTCTCTTCTCGTCACGTCTTCATCTCTCTCTCTTCTCTCTCTCTTCTCTTCTCCTCACCTTCTCTCTCTCTCTCTCTCTCTCTCTCTCTCTCTCTCTCTCTCTCATCTCTCTCTCAACTCTCTCTCTCATCTCTCTCTCTCTCTCCTCTTCTTCCTCATCTTCTTCTTCTTCTTCTTATTCTCCTTCTTCTTCTTATTCTTCTTCTTCTTCTTCTTCTTGTTCTTCTGCTTCTTCTTCTTCTTCTTCTTCTTCTTCTTCTTCTTCTTCTTCTTCTTCTTCTTCTTCTTCTTCTTCTTCTTCTTCTTCTTCTTCTGCTTCTGCTTTTCCTGCTTCTTCTGCTTCTACTGCTTCTCTTTCTGCTTCTGCTTCTCCTATTGCTTCTGCTGCTCTTCCTTCTCCTTCTCCTACTTCTGCTTCTCCTTCTGCTTCTGCTTCTCCTTCTGCTTCTCCTTATATTTCTCTTTCTCCTTCTCCTTCTCGTTCTTCTGCTTCTACTTCTGCTTTTGCTTCTGCTACTTATGCTTCTTCTGTTTCTTTTGCTTCTGCTTCAGTTGCTTCTGCTTCTTAGCTTCTCCTGCTTCTCCTGCTTCTGTTTCTGCTTCTTCTTCTTCTTCTCTTTCGGGTTCTCCTGCTTCTGTTTCTTGTGCTTCTCCTGCTTCTCTTTCTGCTACTCATTCTGCTTCTGCTTCCCCTTCTGCTTCTGCTTCTCCTCCTTCTCCTTCTCCTTCTCCTACTTCTGCTTCTCCTTCAGTTTCTGCTTCTTCTGCTTCTCCTGCTTCTCCTTCTGCATCTCCTTCTGCTTGTGCTTGTTCTTATGCTTCTTCTTCTTCTGCTGCTTCTCCTGCTTCTTTTAGTTCACCTTTTGCTTCTGCTTCTTCTGATTTTCCTCCTTCTCCTTCGGCTTCTCCCTCTGCCTCTCCTTCTGCTTCTCCTTCTGTTTCTCCTTCTCGTTCTCGTTCTTCTGCTTTTCCTTCTGCTTCTTCTTCTGCTTCTACATCTTCTCCTTCTCCCTCTGCTTGTGCTTCTCATGCTTCTTCTTTTTCTTCTGCTTCTGCTTCTCCTGCTTCTTCTGCTTCTCTTTCTGCTTCTCCTGCTGCTTGTCCTTCTGCTCCTCCTTCTCCTTCTTCTACTTCTCCTTCTGCTTCTACTTCTACTTCTTCTTCTTCTCCTTCTGCTTCTCCTGCTTCTCCTTCTCCTTTTTCTCTTCTCTCTTCTTCTCTTCTCTCTCTCTCTCTTCTCTCTCTCTCTCTCTCATCT
>NW_012295640.1:0-5083 GCF_000151885.1 Dipodomys ordii
CGGGGGACACAGTGAGGACACAGCGGGACATAGCGGGGGAAACAGTGGGACACAACAGGGACACAGCAGGGACACAGCGGGACACAGCTCGGGACACAGCGGGACACAGCGGGGGACACAGAGGGAGACATCGGGGGACAGAGCGAAGACACAGCGGGACACAGCGGGGGACACAGCGAGGACACAGCGGGACATAGCGGGGAAACAGCGGGACACAACAGGGACACAGCAGGGACACAGCGGGACACAGCGGGGGACACAGTGGGACACAGCGGGGGACAATGCGAGGACACAGCGGGACACAGCAGGGGACACAGCGAGGACACAGCAGGACATAGCGGGGAAACAGCGGGACCCAACTGGGACACAAAAGTGGACACAGCGGGACACAGCGGGGAACACAGCGGGACACAGCAGGGGACACAGAAGTACACAGCGGGACACAGCGGGACACATTGGGAGACACAGCGGGACACAGAGGGGGAAACAGAGGGGTACAAAGCAGGACACAGCGGGGAACACAGCAAGGACACAGCGGGGACACATTGGGACACAGCGGGTTATACAGCTGGGGACACAAAGGGACACATCGGGGGACACAGCGAGGACACAGGGGAACACAGCGTGGGACACAGCGAGGACACAGCGGGACACAGTGGGACACAGCAGGGACACAGCATTAGACACAGCGGGACACAGCGGGGGACACAGCGGGACACAGAGCGGGACACAGCGAGGACACAGCGAGGACACAGCGGGACACTGCATCATTACAGCGGGGACACAGCGGGACACAGCAGGGTACACAGCTGGGGACACAATGGGACACAGCAGGGGACACAGCGAGGACACAGCAGAACACAGGGTGGGACACAGCGAGGACACAGAGGGATACAGCGGTACACAGCGGGAACACAGCAGGGACACAGCAGGGACACAGCAGCGGACATAGCGGGACACAATGGGACACAGCGGGGGACAGAGCAGGACACAGCGGGGGACACAGCGGGGGACAGAGCGGGACACAACTGGGGACACAAAGGGACACATCGGGGGACATAGCGAGGACACAGCGGAACACAGCATGGGACACAGCGAGGACACAGCGGGACACAGCGGTTCACAGCGGAACACAGCGGGGGACACAGCAGTTCACAGCGGGACACAGCGGGACACAGCAGGGGAAACAGCAGGACACAGAGGGGGACACAGAGGGGTACACAGCAGAACACAGCAGGACACAGCGGGACACAGCGTCGATACAGCGGGGACTCAGCGGGACACAGAGGGTACACACCTGGGGACACAAAGGGACACATCGGGGGACACATTGAGGACACAGCGGACACAGCGTGGGACACAGCGAGGACACAGCGGGACACAGCGGGACACAGTGGGGACAAAGCAGTAGAGACAACGGGACACAATGGCGGACACAGCGGGACACAGCAGGGGACACAGGGAGGACACAGCGGGACCCAGCAGGACCCAGCCTCGATACAGCGGGGACACAGCGGGACACAGCGAGGTACACAGCTGGGGACACAACAGGACACAGCGGGGGACACAGCGGGGACACAGTGGGACAGAGCGGGACACTGCGGGAACATAGCGAGACACAGCGGGGTACAGAGCGGGACACAGCGGAACACAGCTGGGGACATAGCGGGGACACAGCGGGACACAGCCGGGGACACAGCGAGGACGCAGAGGGACACAGCGGAACTCAGCGGGGGACAAAGCGGGAGACAGCGGGGGACACAGCGAGCACACAGCAGGACACAGCGGCCACACAGAGGGGACTCAGTGGGGGACACAGCGGGGGACAAAGAGAGACACCACGGGACAAAGTGAGACACAGCGGGACACAGCGGGACACTGTGGGGACACAGTAGGACAAAGCGGGGGAGACAGCGGGACACAACGGAACAAAGCGGGGGACAGAGCGGAGACAGTGTAGGGCCACAGCGGGACACCTCGGTGACACAGCTGGACACAGCGGGGTACACAGCGGTACACAGCGGGCACACAGCGGGGACACAGCGGAACACAGCGGGGACAGAGCGGGACACAGTCAGACACAGCGGGACACAGGGGGAGACACAGCGGGACACAGCGGGGGACCCAGCGAGGACACAGCGGGACACAGCGGGGGACACAGCGAGGACACAGCGGGGGACACAGCAGGGGACACAGCGGGACACAGCGGGAAACACAGCGAGGACACAGCGGGACACAGCGGGACACAGCGTCGATACAGAGGGGACTCAGCGGAGGACACAGCGGGGGAAACAGCGGGGGACAAAGTGGGATACCACGGGACACAGTGTGACACAGCGGGACACAGCGGGGACACTGCGGGGACACAGCAGGACAAAGCGGGGGACATAGCGGGACACAGCGGCACACAGCGGGGGACACAGCCGGACACAGCGGGGGAAACAGTGAGGGACACAGTGGGACACGGTGGGACACAGCGGGGGACACATGGGGAACACAGCGGAACACAGCGGGGACACAGCGGGACTCAGTGGGGGACACAGCCGTATACAGCAGGACACAGCGGGGACACAGCAGGGACACAGCGGGGGACACAACGGGACACAGCGGGACACAGCGGGACACAGCGGGGAACTCAGCAGGACACAGAGGGGAAAACAGAGGGGTACACAGCGGGACACAGCTGGGAACACAGCGGGTCACAGTGGGACACAGCGGGAACACAGCTGGACAAAGCGGGGTACACAGTGGGACACAGGGGGCACACAGTGGGGACACAGCGGGGGACACAGTGGGACACAGCGGGTCACAGTGGGGGACACAGCGGGGGACACAGCGGGGGACAGCAGAGGACAGAGAGGGGACACAGCGGCGACACAGAGGGGACGCAGCTGGGGACACAGCGTGTGACAAAGTGGGACACCACGGGACACAGTGTTACACAGCGGGACACAGCGGGGACACTGCGGGACACAGCAAGATAAAGCGGGGGACACAGCGGGACACAGCGGGCCACAGCGGGGGACAGCGGTGGACACAGCGGGACACAGTGGGCTACCCAGTGAGGACACAGCGTGACACAACAGGGGACACAGCGAGGACACAGCGGGGGACACAGCGGGGGACACAGCGGGACACAGTGGGGAACACAGCTAGGACACAGCGGGACATAACGGGACACAGCGTCGATACAGCGGGGAGGCAGCGTTACACAGCGTGGTACACACTGTGGACACAACGGGACACAGTGGGGGCACAGCGGGACACAGCGGGACACAGTGGGACACAGCGGGGACAAAGCGTGAGACACAGCGAGGGACAGAGAGGGAAACAGCAGGGGACACAGCGAGGAAACAGCGGGACACAGCGGTGACACAACGGGGACGCAGCGGGGGACACAGTGGGACACACCGGGGGACACTGCGGGACACAGCGGGGGACACTTCGGGACACAGTGTGGGACAGAGCGTGGGACACAGCGAGACACAGCGGGGACAAGCTGGACACAGCGGGGTACACAGAGGGACACAGCGGGGAAACAGCGTGACACAAAAGGACACAGCTGGACACAGCGGGGTACACAGCGGACACACAGCGGGGACACAGAGGGACACAGCGGGACACAGCGGGGACAGAGCGGGAAACAGTCGGACACAGCGGGACACAGCGGGGGACACAGCGGGACACAGCGGGGGACACAGAGAGGACACAGCGGTGGACACAACGGTGGACACAACGGTGGACACAGCGGGACACAGCGGGGAACACAGCAAGGACACAGAGGGAAACACTGCGAGGTCACAGCGGGGGACAAAGCGCGACAACACGGGACACAGTGTGACACAGTGGGACACAGCGGGGACACTGCAGGGGCACAGCGAGACAAAGCGGGCGACACAGTCGAGTCACAGCAGGGGACACAGCGGGGACCAGCAGGGGACAGAGAGGGGACACAGAGGGACACAGCGGGGGACACAGAGGGGTACACAGCGGGACACAGCCGGAAACACAGCGCGGACACAGCGGGACACACCGGGATACAGCGTCAATACAGCGGGGACAGAGAGGGTCACAGCAGGGACACAGCGGGACACAGCGGGACACAGCGGGGGACACAGCGGGACACAGCGGGGACACAGCGGGACACAGCGGGACACAGCGGGGGACACTGCGAGGTCACAGCGGGGGACCAAGCGGGACAACACGGGACACAGTGTAACACAGCGAGACACAGCGGGACACAGCGGGGGACAAAGCGGGGGACAACAGGGGACAGGGAACACAGCGGGACACAGCGGGGACACAGCTGGACACAGCGGGGTACACAGAAGGACACAGCGTGCACACAGTGGGGACACAGCAGGACACAGCGGGACACAGCGGGGGACCCAGCGAGGACACAGCGGGACACAGCGGGGGACACAGCTGGGGACACAGCGGGACACAGCGGGGAACACAGCGAGGACACAGCGGGACCCAGCAGGACACAGCATCGATACATCGGGGACACAGTGTTACACAGCGTGGTACCCAGCTGTGGACACAACGGGACAGAGTGGGGGCACAGCGAGACACTGCGGGACACAGCAGGGGACACAGCGGGACACAGCGCGACACAGCGGGGAACAGAGAGGGAGACAGCGGGGGACACAGCGAGGACAAAGCGGGACACAGCGGTGACATAGCGGGAACTCAGTGGGGGACGCAACGGGGGACAAAGAGGGACACCACGGAACACAGCGGGACACAGCGGGAAACAGCAGTGACCCTGCGGGGACACGGTGGGACACAGCGGGAGACACAGCGCGACACAGCGGGGGACAGAGCGAGGACACATTGGGACACATTGGGACACAGCGGGACTCAGCGGGGGACACAGCTGTACACAGTGGGACAAAGCGGGACACAGCGGGGACACAGCAGAGACACAGCCGGGGACACAGCGGGACACAGCGGGGGACACAGGGATGACACAGAGGGACCCAGCGGGACCTAGCATCGATACAGCCGGGACACAGTGGGACACAGTGGGGTACACAGCTGGGGACACAGGGAGGGCACAGCAGGACACAGCGGGACACAG
>NW_012295641.1:0-5081 GCF_000151885.1 Dipodomys ordii
CTTCTGCTTCTGCTTCTCCTCCTTCTCCTTCTCCTACTTCTGCTTTTCCTTCATCTTCTGCTTCTTCTGCTTCTCCTGCTTCTCCTTCTGCATCTCCTTCTGCTTGTGCTTCTCCTTATGCTTCTTCTTCTGCCTCTGCTTCTCCTTCTCCTTCTTTTGCTTCTCCTTTTGCTTCTGCTTCTTCTGCTTTTCCTGCTTCTCGTTCTGCTTCTGCTTCTTCTGCTTCTCCTTCTGCATCTTCTTCTGCTTCTGCTTCTCCTTCTTCTGCTTCTCCTTCTTATTCTCCTACTGCTTCTCCTTCTGTTTCCCTTCACCTTCTTGTTATTCTTCTTTTCCTTCTGCTTCTCCTTCTACTTCTGTTTCCACTGCTACTGCTTCTACTTCTTCTGTTTCTTCTGCTTCTCCTTCTGCTTTTGATTCTCTTTCTGCTTCTGCTTCTCCTTCTGCTTCTCCTTCTGCTTCTCCAGATTCTGCTTCTTCTGCTTCTCCTGCTTCTCCTTCTGCTTCAGGTTCTCCTTCTGCTTCTTCGGATTCTTATGCTTCTGCTTCTCCTGCTTCAGCTTCTTCTGCTTCCCCTCCTTCTCTTTCTGCTTCTCCTTCTGTATCTGCTTCTCCTTCTGCTTCTGCTTCTCCTTCTTCTGCTTCTCCTTCTGCTTCTCCTTCTCCTTCTGCTCCTTCTGCTTATTCTTATTCTTCTGCTTCTGCTTCTCCTGCTGCTGCTTCTTCTGCTTCTCCTTATGCCTCTCCTTCTCCTCCTCCTCCTCCTCCTCCTCTTCCTTCTTGTTCTTCTTCTTGTTCTTCTTGTTCTTGTTCTTGTTCTTGTTCTTGTTCTTGTTCTTGTTCTTGTTCTTCTTCTTCTTCTTCTTCTTCTTCTTCTTCTTCTTCTTCTTCTTCTTCTTCTTCTTCTTCCTCTTCCTCTTCTTCTTCTTCTTCTTCTTCTTCTTCTTCTTCTTCTTCTTCTTCTTCTTCTTCTTCTTCTTCTTCTTCTTCTTCTCTTTCTTCTGCTTCTTCTTTTCCTGCTTCGTCTGCTTCTACTGCTTCTCTTTCTGCTTCTCATTCTGCTTCTGCTTCTCCTTCTGCTTCTCCTATTTCTTCTGCGGCTCTTCCTTCTCCTACTTCTACTTCTCCTTCTGCTTAAAGCTTCTTCTGCTTCTTCTGCTTCTCCTTCTGCATCTTCTTCTGCTTCTGCTTCTCCTTCTGCTGCTTCTTCTGCTTCTGTTTCTCCTTCTGCTTCTCCTTCTGCTTCTTCTGCTTCTGCTTCTCCTTCTGCTTCTTCTGCTTCTCCTTCTGATTCTCCTTCTGCTTCTCCTTCTGTTTCTCCTTCTCCTTGTCGTTCTTCTGCTTTTCTTTCTGCTTCTCCTTCTGCTTCTGCTGCAACTGCTACTGCTTCTTCTGCGTCTCCTTCTGTTTTGATTCTCTTTCAGCTTCTGCTTCTCCTTCAGCTTCTCATTCAGCTTCTCCAGATTCTGCTTCTTCTGCTTCTCCTGCTTCCGCTTTTGCTTCAGGTTCTGCTTCTCCTTCTTCGGATTCTTATGCTTCTGCTTCTCCTGCTTCTGCTTCTTCTGCTTCCCTTCCTCTTTCTGCTTCTCCTTCTGTTTCTGCATCTCCTTCTGCTTCTGCTTCTTGTCCTTCTCCTGCTTCTTCTGCTTCTGCTTCTCCTGCTTCTGCTTCTTCTGCTTTTCCCGCTTCTCTTTCTGCTTCTGCTTCTCCTGCTACTGCTTCTTCTGCTTCTCTTTCTGCTTCTCCTTCTGCTTCTGCTTCTCCTTCTGCTCCTTCTCTTTCTTCTGATTCTTCTTCTTCTGCTTCTCCCGCTTCTGCTTCTTCTGCTTCTCCTGTTGTCCTTCTCCTTCTGCATCTCCTTCTCCTTCTTCTCCTTCTCTTTCTGCTTCTGCTTCTGCTTCTTCTGATTCTCCAACTTCTCCTTCTCTTTCTCCTTCTGTTTCTGCTTCTCTTTCTGCTTCTGCATCTCCTTCTGCTTCACCTTCTGCTGCTCTTTCTCCTTCTTCTGTTTCTCCCTCTGCTTCTGCTTGTTATGCTTCTTCTTTATCTTCTGTTTCTGCTTCTCCTGCTTCTGCTTCTTATGCTTCTACTGCTTCTTCTTCTGCTTCTGCTTTTTCTGCTTCTACTTCTCTTTGTGGTTCTGCTTCTCCTGCTTGTTTTTCTGTTTCTTCTGCTGCTTCTCCTTCTGCTGCTTCTTCTACTTCTCCTTCTCCTTCTGTTTTTGCTTCGCCTTCTGCTTCTGCTTCTGCTTCTTCTGTTTCTCCTGCCTGAATTTCTGATTCTACTTCTTCTGCTGCTTCTCCTTCTGCTTCTGCTTCTACTTCTGATTCTGATTCTGTTTCTTCTGCTTCTTCTCTTTCGGCCTCTCCTGCTTCTGCTTCTTGTGCTTCTCCTGCTTCTCTTTCTGCTTCTCATTCCGCTTCTGCTTCTCCTTCTGCTTCTGCTTCTCCTCCTTCTCCTTCTCCTACTTCTGCTTCTCCTTCATCTTCTGCTTCTTCTGCTTCTCCTTCTGCATCTTCTTCTGCTTCTGCTTCTCCTTCTTCTGCTTCTCCTTCTTTTTCTCCTACTGCTTCTCCTTCTGTTTCTCCTTCTCCTTCTTGTTCTTCTGCTTTTCCTTCTGCTTCTCGTTCTGCTTCTGCTACAACTGCTACTGCTTCTACTTCTTCTGTTTCTTCTGCTTCTCCTTCTGCTTTTGATTCTCTTTCTGCTTCTGCTTCTCCTTTCTGCTTCTCCAGATTCTGCTTCTTCTGCTTCTCCTGCTTCTCCTACTGCTTCAGATCTCCTTCTGCTTCTTCGGATTCTTATGCTTCTGCTTCTCCTGCTTCTGCTTCTTCTTCTTCCCCTCCTTCTCTTTCCTTCTGTTTCTGCTTCTCCTTCTGCTTCTGCTTCTTCTGCTTCTTCTCCTTCTTCTGTTTCTTCTGCTTCTCCTGCCTCTGCTTCTCCTGCTTCTCGTTCTGCTTCTCTATCTGCTTTGCTTTCTGCTTCTCCTTCTCCTTCTTCTGCTTCTCCTTCTGCTTCTGCTTCTCCTTCTGCTTCTGCTTCAATTTCTCCTTCTGCTTCTCCTTCTGCTTCTGCGTCTTCTGTTTCTTCTGCTTCTCCTGCTTCTGCTTCTCCTGCTTCTCCTACTTCTTGTGCTGCTTTTTCTTCTGCGTCTCTTTCTGCTTCTGCTTATCCTTTTGCTTCTCCTACTCCTAATCCTTCTCTCTCGCCTTCTCCGTCTTCTTCTTCTGCTTCTCCTGCTGCTTCTGCTTCTGCTTATTCTACTATTTCTGTTTCTTCTGCTTCTGCTTCAGATTGTGCTTCTTCTGTTTCTCCTTCTGCTTCAGATTCTGCTTCTGCTTCTTAAGATTCTTCTTTTTCTTCTACTTCTGCTTCTCCTGCTTCTTCTGCTTCTCCTGCTTCTCTTTCTGCTTCTCCTTCTGCTTCTGCTTCTCCTTCTGCTTCTGCTTCTGCTCTTCTCCTTCTTCTGTTTCTTTTGCTTCTGTTTCTTCTGTTTCTTTTGCTTCTGTTTCTTATGCTTCTACTTCTGCTTCTTCTGATTCTCCTGCTTCTCCAATTGTTGTCCTTCTGTTTCTGCTTCTCTTTCTGCTTCTGCTTCTTCTTCTGCTGCTCCTTCTCCTTCTGCTTCTGCTTCTCCCAGTGCTTCTGCTTCTGCTTCTTTTGCTTATTCTTTTTCTTCTGCTTCTGCTTCTCCTGCTTCTGCTTCTTCTGCTTCTTCTGCTTCTACTGCTTCTCCTTATGCTTCTCCTTCTTCTTCTTCTTCTTCTTCTTCTTCTTCTTCTTCTTCTTCTTCTTCTTCTTCTTCTTCTTCTTCTTCTTCTTCTTCTTCTTCTTCTTCTTCTTCTTCTTCTTTTTCTTCTTCTTCTTCTGTATCTTCTGTTTCTGCTTCTCTTGCTTCTGCATTTGTGCTTCTCCTGCTTCTCTTTCTTCTTCTCATTCTTCTGCTTCTCCTTCTGCTTCTCCTATTGCTTCGGCTGCCCTTCCTTCTCCTTCTCCTTCTTCTACTTCTGCTTCTCCTTCTGCTTTTGCTTCTTCTGCTTCTCCTTCTGCATCTTCTTCTGCTTCTGCTTCTCCTTCTGCTGCTTCTTCTGCTTCTGCTTCTCCTTCCTCTGCTTCTCCTTCTGCTGCTCCTTCTGCTTCTCCTTCTGCTGCTCCTTCTGCTTTTCGTTCTGCTTCTTATTCTCCTTCTGCTCTTCCTACTCCTAATCCTTCTCTTTCTCCTTCTCCTTCTTCTTCTTCTGCTTCTCGTTCTGCTTCTGCTACTGCTTCTTCTGCTTGTTCTGTTTCTTCTGCTTCAGGTCCTGCTTCTGCTTCTTCAGCTTCTTCTGTTTCTTGTGCTTCTGCTTCTCCTGCTACTGCTTCTTCTCCTTCTCTTTCTGCTTCTCCTTCTGCTTCTGCTTCTCCTTCTGCTCCTTCTCCTTCTTCTCTTTCTTCTTCTTCTGCTTCTCCTGCTTCTGCTTCTTCTGCTTCTCATTCCTTTCCTGTGCTTCTGGTTCTCCTTCTCCTTCTTCTGCTTCTCTTTCTGCTTCTGTTTCTTCTGATTCTCCAACTAATCCTTCTTTTTCTCCTTCTGTTTCTGCTTCCCTTTCTGCTTCTTCATCTCCTTCTGCTTCACCTTCTGCTGCTCCTTCTCCTTCTTCTGTTTCTCCCTCTGCTTCTGCTTCTGCTTCTTATTCTTCTTCTTGTTCTTCTGCTTCTGCTTCTCCCTTCTTATGCTTCTACTGCTTCTTCTTCTGCTTCTGCTTCTTCTGCTTCTACTTCTCTTTCTGCTTCTGCTTCTCCTGCTTGTTTTTCTGCTTCTTCTGCTGCTTCTCCTTCTGCTGCTTCTTCTACTTCTCCTTCTGCTTCTCTTTTTGCTTCTCTTTCTGCTTCTGCTTCTTCTGTTTCTCCTGCCTGAATTTCTGGTTCTACTTGTTCTGCTGCTTCTCCTTCTGCTTCTGCTTCTACTTCTGCTTCTGTTTCTGCTTCTTCACTTTCGGCTTCTTCCGCTTCTGCTTCTTCTGCTTCTCCTTCCTTTCCTCTGCTTCTGCTTCTCCATACTCACTTCTACTGCTTCTCTTTGTCTTCTGCTTCTTCTGATC
>NW_012295642.1:0-5081 GCF_000151885.1 Dipodomys ordii
TCATTCTGCTTCTGCTTATCCTTTTGCTTCTCCTACTCCTAATCCTTATCTTTCGCCTTCTCCTTCTTGTTCTTCTGCTTGTCCTGGTGCTTCTGCTTCTGCTTATTCTACTATTTCTGTTTCTTCTGTTTCTTCTTCAGATTGTGCTTCTTCTGTTTCTCCTTCTGCTTCAGATTCTGATTCTGCTTCTTTGGCTTCTCCTGTTTCTTCTGCTTCTGCTTCTCCTGCTTCTTCTGGTTCACCTGCTTCTCTTTCTGCTTCTCCTTCTGCTTCTGCTTCTCCTTCTGCTTCTGCTTCTGCTCTTCTCCTTCTTCTGTTTCTTTTGCTTCTGTTTCTTCTGCTTCTTCTTCTGTTTCTTCTGATTCTACTTCTGCTTCTACTTCTTCTCTTCTCTTTCTGCTTCTTCTGATTCTCCTGCTTCTCCTTCTTGTTCTCCTTCTGTTTCTGCTTCTCGTTCTGCTTCTGCTTCTCCTTCTGCTGCTCCTTCTCCTTCTCCTTCATCTTCTTCTCTCACTGCTTCTGCTTCTGCTTCTTTTGCTTATTCTTTTTCTTCTGCTTCAGCTTCTCCTGCTTCTGCTTCTTCTCCTTCTACTGCTTCTCCTTATATTTCTCCTTATGCTTCTCCTTATGCTGCTTCTTCTTCTTCTTCGTCTTCTTCTTCTTCTCTTTCTTCTGCTTCTTCTTTTCCTGCCTCTTCTGCTTCTACTGCTTCTCTTTCTGCTTCTTGTCCTTCTCCTGTTTCTTCTCCTTCTGCTTCTCCTGCTTCTGCTTCTTCTGCTTTTCCTGCTTCTCTTTCTGCTTCTCCTTCTGCTTCTCCTTCTGCTTCTGCTCCTTCTTCTTCTGTTTCTTCTTCTTCTGCTTCTCCCACTTGTGCTTCTTCTGCTTCTCCTGCTTCTCGTTCTGCTTCTCTTCGTCGGCTTCTCTTTCTATTTCTGCTTCTGCTTCTTCTGATTCTGATTCTTCTCCTTCTTCTTCTCCTTCTGCTTCTGCGTCTTCTGCATTTCCTGCTTCTCCTTCTGCATCTCCTTCTGCTTGTGCTTTTCCTTCTGCTTCTTCTTCTGCTCCGGCTTCTCCTTCTCCTTCTTCTGCTTCTCCGTCTGCTTCTGTTTCTTCTGCTTTTCCTGCTTCTCCTTCTGCTTTTCCTTCTATTTCTCCTTCTCTTTCTTCTGCTATTCCTTCTGCTTCTCTTTCTGCTTCTGCATCTTCAGCTTCTTCTGCTACTGATTCTGCTTCTTCTGTTTCTTCTGCTTCTCCTTCTGCTTTTGCTTCTCTTTCTGCTTCTGCTTCTCCTTCTGGTTCTCCTTGTTCTTCTCCAGATTCTGCTTCTTCTGCTTCTCCTGCTTCTCCTTCTGCTTTAGGTTCTGCTTTTGCTTCTTCGGCTTCTTCTGCTTCTATTTCTGCTTCTCCTTCTGTTTCTGCTTCTCTTTCTGCTTATGCTTCTTCTCCTTCTTCTATTTCTTCTGATTCTGCTTCTCCTGCTTCTGCTTCTCCTGCTTCTCCTTCTGTTTCTCTTTATGCTTCTCCTTCTGCTTCTCCTTCTTCTGCTTCTACTACTGCTTCTGCTTCTCCTTCTGCATCTTCTTCTGTTTCAATTTCTCCTTCTTCTGCTTTTCATTCTGCTTCTGCTTCTCCTGCTTCTGCTTCTTCTGCTTCTCCTGCTTCTCCTTCTCATTCTCCTTCTCTTTCTGCTTTTGCTTATCCTTCTGTTTCTCCTACTCCTAATCCTTCTCTTTCTCCTTCTCCTTCTTCTTCTTCCTCTTCTTCTTCTTCTTCTGCTTCTTTTGCTTCTTCTTCTTCTGCTTCTTCTGCTTTTTCTGTTTCTTCTTCTTCTGCTTCAGCTTCTGCTTCATCTGCTTCTCCTTTTGCTTCTGCTTCTCCGTCTGCTTCTGCTCTTCTCCTTCTTCTGTTTCTTCTGCTTCTGCTTCTCCTGCTTCTTCTTCTTCTGCTTCTCCTACTTCTCCTTCTGCTTGTCCGTCTCATTCTCCTTCTCCTTCAATTTCTCCTTCTTGTGCTTCTCATTCTGCTTCTGCTTCTCCTACTTCTGCTTCTTCTACTTGTTCGGTTTCTTCTGCTTCTGCTTTTCCAGCTTCTGCTGCTTCTGCTTCTCCTTCTGCTTCAGGTTCTCCTTCTGATTCTTCGGCTTCTTCTGTTTCTTCTGCTTCTGCTTCTCCTGCTACTGCTTCTTCTGCTTCTTCTGCTTCTCCTTCTGCTTCTGCTTCTCCTTCTGCTCCTTCTCTTTCTTCTGTTTCTTCTTCTTCTGCTTCTCCCGCTTCTGCTTCTTCTGCTTCTCCTGCTTGTCCTTCTCCTTCTTCTCCTTCTCTTTCTGCTTCTGCTTCTGCTTCTTCTGATTCTCCAACTTCTCCTTCTTCTTCTCCTTCTGTTTCTGCTTCGCTTTCTGCTTCTGCATCTCCTTCTGCTTCACCTTCTGCTGCTCTTTCTCCTTCTTCTGTTTCTCCCTCTGCTTCTGCTTCTTAAGCTTCTTCTTTATCTTCTGCTTCTGCTTCTCCTGCTTCTGCTTCTTATGCTTCTACTGCTTCTTCTTCTTCTTCTTCTGCTTCTACTTCTATTTGTGCTTCTGCTTCTCCTGCTTGTTTTTCTGCTTCTTCTGCTGCTTCTCCTTCTGCTGCTTCTTCTACTTCTCCTTCTCCTTCTCTTTTTGCTTCGCCTTCTGCTTCTGCTTCTGCTTCTTCTGTTTCTCCTGCCTGAATTTCTGATTCTACTTCTTCTGCTGCTTCTCCTTCTGCTTCTGCTTCTCCTTCTGTTTCTGCTTCTGCTTCTTCTGCTTCTTCTCTTTCGGCTTCTCCTGCTTCTGCTTCTTGTGCTTCTCCTCCTTCTCTTTCTGCTTCTCATTCCGCTTCTGCTTCTCCTTCTGCTTCTGCTACTCCTTCTTCTCCTTCTCCTACTTCTGCTTCTCCTTCATCTTCTGCTTCTTCTGCTTCTCCTGCTTCTCCTTCTGCATCTCCTTCTGCTTGTGCTTGTCCTTATGCTTCTTCTTCTGCCTCTGCTTCTCCTTCTCCTTCTTTTGCTTCTCCTTTTGCTTCTGCTTCTTATGCTTTTCCTGCTTCTCCTTCTGCTTCTGCTTCTTCTGCTTTTCCTTCTGCATCTTCTTCTGCTTCTGCTTCTCCTTCTCCTTCTTCTGCTTCTCCTTATTCTCCTTCTGCTTCTTCTTCTTCCGCTTTACCTGCTTCTCTTTCTGCTTCTCCTTCTGCTTCTCCTTCTGTTTCTCCTTCTCCTTCTTGTTCTTCTGCTTTTACTTCTGCTTCTCGTTCTGCTTCTGCTACAACTGCTACTGCTTCTACTTCTTCTGTTTCTTCTGCTTCTCCTTCTGATTTTGATTCTCTCTCTGCTTCTGCTTCTCCTTCTGCTTCTCCAGATTCTGCTTCTTCTGCTTCTCCTTCTGCCTGAGGTTCTCCTTTTGCTAATTCGGGTTCTTATGCTTCTGCTTCTCCTGCTTCTGCTTCTTCTGCTTCCCCTCCTTAACTTTCTGCTTCTCCTTCTGTTTCTGCTTCTCCTTCTCCTTCTGCTTCTTGTCCTTCTCCTGTGTGTTCTGATTATGCTTCTCCTGTTTCTGCATCTCATGCTCCTCCTTCTGCTGCTCTTTCTGCTTCTCCTGCTGCTTTTCCGTCTCCTGCTCCTTCTACTGCTTCTCTTTCTGCTTCTCCTTCTGTTTCTCCTTCTCCCTCACCTTCTCGTTCTTCTGCTTTTCCTTCTGCTTCTCCTTCTGCTTCTGCATCTTCTGATTCTTCTGCTACTGCCTCTGCTTCTTCTGTTTCTTCTGCTTCTCCTTCTGCTTCTCCTTCTGCTTTTGCTTCTCTTTCTGCTTCTGCTTCTCCTTCTGCTTCTCCATATTCTGCTTCTTCTGCTTCTCCTCTGCTTCAGGTTCTGCTTCTGCTTCTTCGGCTTCTTCTACTTCTGCTTCTCCTGCTGCTGCTTCTTCTGCTTCTCTTTCTGCTTTTCCTTCTGTTTCTGCTTCTCCTTCTGCTTCTGCTTCTTCTCCTTCTTCTGTTTCTTCTGTTTCTGCTTCTCCTGCTTCTGCTTCTCCTGCTTCTCGTTCTGCTTCTCTTTCTGCTTCTACTTCTCCTTCTTCTGCTTCTCCTTCTGCTTCTGCTTCTCCTTCTGCTTCAATTTCTCCTTCTGCTTCTCATTCTGCTTCTGCGTCTTCTGTTTCTTCTGCTTCTCTTGCTTCTGCTTCTCCTGCTTCTCCTACTTCTCGTGCTGCTTTTCCTTCTGCGTCTCTTTCTGCTTCAGCTTATCCTTTTGCTTCTCCTACTCCTAATCCTTCTCTTTCGCCTTCTCCTTCTTGTTCTTCTGCTTGTCCTGATGCTTCTGCTTCTGCTTATTCTACTATTTCTTTTTCTTCTGCTTCTGCTTCAGATTGTGCTTCTTCTGTTTCTCCTTCTGCTTCAGATTCTGTTTCTGCTTCTTCGGCTTCTCCTGTTTCTTCTGCTTCTGCTTCTCCTGCTTCTTCTGCTTCTCCTGCTTCTCTTTCTGCTTCTCCTTCTGCTTCTGCTTCTCCTTCTGCTTCTGTTTCTGCTCTTCTCCTTCTTCTGTTTCTTTTGCTTCTGTTTCTTCTTTTTCTTCTTCTTCTGTTTCTTCTGATTCTACTTCTGCTTCTCCTTCTTCTCCTTCTCTTTCTGCTTCTTCTGGTTCTCCTGCTTCTCCTTCTTGTTCTCCTTCTGTTTCTGCTTCTCATTCTGATTCTGCTTCTCCTTCTGCTCCTCCTTCTCTTTCTCCTTCTTCTGCTTCTCTCACTGCTTCTGCTTCTTTTGCTTATTCTTTTTCTTCTGCTTCAGCTTCTCCTGCTTCTGCTTCTTCTGCTTCTACTGCTTCTCCTTATACTTCTCCTTATGCTTCTCCTTATGCTTCTCCTTATGCTGCTGCTTCTTCTTCTTCTTCTTCGTCTTCTTCTTCTTCTCTTTCTTCTTCTTCTGCTTTTCCTGCTTCTTCTGCTTCTACTGCTTCTCTTTCTGCTTCTTGCCCTTCTCCTGTTTCTTCTGCTTCTGCTTCTCCTGATTCTGCTTCTTCTGCTTTTCCTGCTTCTCTTTCTGCTTCTCCTTCTGCTTCTGCTCCTTCTTCTTCTG
>NW_012295643.1:0-2300 GCF_000151885.1 Dipodomys ordii
ACAACTGGGACACAGCGGGGACAGAGCGGTAACGAAGCTGGGACATAGCGGGACACAGTGGGACTCAGCGGGGACAAAGCGTGAGACACAACGGAGGACAGAGCTGGAGACAGCGGGGGACACAGCGAGGACACAGTGGGACACAGCGGTGACACAGCGGGGACTCAGCGGGGGACACAGCGGGAGACAAAGAGGGACACCACGGAACACAGCGGGACACAGCGGGAAACAGCAGTGACCCTGCCTGGACACAGTGGGACACAGCGAGGGACACAGCGGGGGACAGTGGAGACAGAGAGTGGCCACAGCGAGACAAGGCGGTGACATAGCTGGACACAGCGGGGTACACAGCGGGACACAGCGGGGACACTATGGGACACAGCGGGACAAAGCGGGCGACACAACGGTACACAGCAGGCGACACAACGGGACACAGCAGGCACACAGCGGGGACACAGCGGGACACAGAGGGACACAGCGGGTACAGAGCGGGACACAGCCGGACACAGCGGGACACAGCGGGGGACAAAGCGGGACACAGTGGGGGACCCAGTGAGGACACAGCGGGACACAGCAGGGGACACAGCGAGGACACAGCGGGGGACACAGCGGGGGACACAGCGGGACACAGCGGGGAACACAGCGAGGACACAGCCGGACACAGTGGGACACAGCGTCGATAAAGCGGGGACACAGCGTTACATAGCGTGGTACACAGCTGTGGACAAAACGGGACACAGTGGGGGCACAGCCGGACACAGCGGGACACAGTGGGACACAGCGGGGACAAAGCGTGAGACACAGCGGGGGCAGAGAGGGAGACAGCAGGGGACACAGCGAGGAAACAGCGGGACACAGCGGTGACACAGAGGGGACTCAGCGGGGGACACAGTGGGACACAGCGGGGGACACAGAGGGACACAGCGGGGGACACTGCGGGACACAGTGTGGGACAGAGCGTGGGACACAGCGAGACACAGCGGGGACAAAGCTGGACACAGCGGGGTACACAGAGGGACACAGCAGGGACACAGCGGGGAAACAGCGTGACACAAAAGGACACAGCTGGACACAGCGGGGTACACAGCGGGACACAGCGGGCACACAGCGGGGACACAGCGGGACACAGCGGGACACAGCGGGGACACAGCGGGACACAGTCGGACACAGCGGGACACAGCGGGGAACACAGCGGGACACAGCGGCGACACATAGAGGACTCAGCGGGGGACACAGTGGGGGACAGAGCGGGACAGAGCGAGACACTGCGGGGCACAGCGGGGGCCACAGCGGGACACAGTGGGGGACCCAGCGGGACACAGCGGGACACTGCGGGGCACAGCGGGGGATACAGCGGGACACAGCGGGGGACACGGGGAGGACACAGCTTAACACAGCATGGTACAAAGCGGGACACAGCAAGGCACAACGGGGTCACAGCAGTGGACACAGCAGGACACAGCGGGGGACACAGCGGGACACAGCGGGGGACACAGCGGGACACAGCGGGACACAGCGGGGGACACAGCGGGACACAGCGGAGACACAGCGGGGACACAGCGGGACCCAGCAGGACACAGCGGGGGACACAGCGGGACACAGCAGGACACAGCGGGGGACACTGCAGGGACACATTCGGACACAGTAGGACACAGCGTAGGGACACATTGGGACACAGTAGGACACAGCGTAGGTAAGAGCGGGAGACAGCAGAGGACACAGCGAGGACACAGCTGGACACAGCCGGGACACAGAGGGGACTCAGCAGGGGACATAGTGGGATAAAAGCGGGACACCACGGGACACAGTAGGACACAACGGGACACAGCGGGGTACACAGTAGGACAGAGCGGGGGACACAGCGGGGGACAGAGGGGGACACCACGAATAACAGAGCAAGGACACAGCGGGACACAGCGGGACACAGCCTCGATAAAGCGGGATTCACAGCGTTACACAGCGGGTTACACAGCTGGGGACACAAAGGGACACAGTGGTGGACACAGAGGGACACAGTGGGACAGAGTGGGACACAGACGGGATAAAGCGTGAGACACAGCGGGGGACAGAGCAGGAGACAGCGGGGGACACAGCGAGGACACAGCGGGAAACAGCGGGAACACAGCGGGGACTCAGCTGGGGACACAGCAGGGGACAAAGCGGGACACCACGGAACACAGCGGGACACAACGTGAAACAGCGGTGACACTTCGGGGACACAGCGGGACACAGCGGGGGACACAGCGGGACACAGCGGGTGACACAGCAGAACACAGTGGGGGACACAGCGAGGACACAGT
>NW_012295644.1:0-2781 GCF_000151885.1 Dipodomys ordii
GAGGACACAGCGGGACCCAGCAGGACACAGCTTCGATACAGTGGGGACACAGCAGGACACAGCGGGGTACATAGATGGGGACACAAAGGGACACAGCGGGGGACACAGCGAGGACAAGCGGGACACAGCGGCAGCGAGGACACTGCGGGAACATAGCGGGACACAGCGGGGTACACAGAGGGACACAGCGGGACACAGCTTGGGATACACGGAGGACACAACTGGACACAGTGGGGGAAACAGCGAGGACACAGCGGTACAGTGGGGTGCGGGATACAGCGGGGGACACAGCAGGAGACAGCGGGGGACACAGCGAGGACACAGCGGGACACAGTTGCGACACAGAGGGGACTCAGTGGGGGACACAGTGGGGGACAAAGCAGGACACCACGGGACAGTGTGACACAGCGGGACACAGCACGGGGACACTGCACGGACACAGCGGTACAAAGCGGGGGACACAGCGGGGACTCAGCGGGGGACACAGCAGGGGACAAAGCGGGATACCACGGAACACAGCGGGTCACAGCGGGAAACAGCGGTGACCCTGTGGGGACACAGCGGGACCCAGTGGGACACAGCGGGACACAGCGGGGACTCACCTGGGGACACAGCGAAGGACAAACTGGGACACCACGGGACACAGTGGGACACAGCGGGACACAGCGGGGACACTGCGGGAAGATAGCGGGACACAGCGGGGGACACAGGGGGACACAGCGGGACACAGCAGGGACAGAGCGGGACACAGCGGGACACAGCGGGGACACTGTGGGATCATAGCGGGACACAGCGGGGTACACAGCAGGACACAGCAGTGGACACAGCGGGAACACAGCAGGACACAGCGGGGTACACAGTGGGACACAGGGGGCACACAGTGGGGACACAGCGGGGGACACAGCGGGACACAGCGGGAAACAGTGTGACACACCGGGGAGACAGCAGGGACACAGGGGGGACACAGCAGGACACAGCGGGTCACAGCGGGGGACACAACGAGGACACAGCGGGTCACAACGGGACACAGTGTGGGACAAAGCAGGAGACAGCGAGGGACCAAGCGAAGACCCAGCAGGACACAGCCGGGTACACAGCGGGACACAGCGGGGGACACAGAAGGGTACACAGCGGGACACAGCGAGAAACACAGCGAGGTCACAGCGGGGGCCAAAGCGGGACAACACGGGACACAGTGTGACACAGTGTGACACAGCGGGGACACTGCAGGGGCCCAGCGGGACAAAGCGGGCGACAAAGCGGGACACAGCGGGACACAGCGGGAGACACAGCGGGGGACAGCAGGGGACAGAGAGGGGACACAGCGGGAGACACATCGGGGGACAGCAGGGGACAGAGAGGGGACACAGCGGGACACAGCGGGAACACAGCTGGACACAGCAGGGTACACAGCGGGACACAAGGGGCACACAGTGGGGACACAGCAGGGGACAAAGCGGGACACAGCGGGTCACAGCGGGGGACACAGCGGGACACAGCGGGGGACACAGAGGGGTACACAGCGGGACACAGCCGGGAACACAGCGTGGACACAGCAGGACACAGCGGGACACAGCGGTACACAGCGGGACACAGCGGGGGACACAGTGGGACACGAGGGGGACACAGCAGGACACAGCGGGACACAGCTTAGGACACAGCGAGGACAAAGCGGGACACAGCGGGACACAGCGGGGACACAGCAGGGACACAGCAGGGACACAGTGGGGGACACAGCGGAGGACACAGCGGGACACAACGGGGAACACATCGAGGACACAGCGTGACCCAGCAGGACACAGCGTCGATACAGAGGGGACACAGCAGGACACAGCGGGGTACACAGCTGAGGACACAACGGGACACATCGGTGGACACAGCGAGGACACAGCGGGACACAGCGGGGCACTGCGGGAACATAGCGGGACACAGCGGGTACAGAGCGGGACACAGCGGGGGTCACAGAGTGGTACACAGCGGGACACATCGGGAAACAAAGCGAGGTCACAGCGGGGAACAAAGCGGGACAACACGGAACACAGTGTGACACAGCGGGACACAGCGGGACACAGCGGGACACAGCGGGACACAGCGGGGAACACAGCGGGGAACAGCAGAGGACAGAGAGGGGACACAGCGGGACACACCGGGTACACAGCTGGACACAGCGGGGTACACAGAGGGACACAGCGGGCACACAGCGGGGACACAGCGGGACACAGCTTGGGACACAGCGGGGACACAGCGGGACACACCCGGGGACAGAGCGAGGACACAGCGGGATAGAGCGGGACACAGCGAGGACCCAGCGGAACACAGCGTGGGACACAGTGGCGGACACAGTGGGACACAGCGGGACACAGTGGGGGACACAGGGAGGACACAGCGGTGAACACAGCGAGGACACAGCGGGACCCAGCGGGACACAGCGGGGGACCCAGCGAGGACACAGTGGGACACAGCGGGGGACAAAGCGAGGACACAGCGGGAGACACAGCGGGGGACACTGCGGGACACAGCGGGGAACACAGCGAGGACACAGCGGGACACAGCGGGACACAGCGTCGATACAGCGGGGACACAGCGTTACACAGCGTGGTACACAGCTGTGGACACAACGGGACACAGTGGGGGCACAGCGGGAAACAGCGGAACACAGTGGGACAAAGCGTGAGATACAGCGGGCAACAGAGCAGGAGACAGCGGGGGACACAGCGAGGACACAGTGGGACACAGCGGGACACAGCGTCGATACAGCGGGGACACAGTGGGCCACAGTGA
>NW_012295645.1:0-5081 GCF_000151885.1 Dipodomys ordii
AATTAATCACCTGCTTCTCCTTCTGCATCTTCTTCTGCTTCTGCTTCTCCTTCTCCTTCTTCTGCTTCTCCTTCTGCTTCTTCTTATTCTGCTTCTCCTTCTGCTTCTTCTTATTCTGCTTTACCTGCTTCTCTTTCTGCTTCTCCTTCTGTTTCTCATTCTGCTTCTCCAGTTTCTGCTTCTTCTGCTTCTCCTTCTGCTTCAGGTTCTGCTTCTGCTTCTTCGGATTCTTATGCTTCTGCTTCTCCTGCTTCTGCTTCTTCTGCTTCCCCTCCTTCTCTTTCTGCTTCTCCTTCTGTTTCTGCTTCTCCTTCTGCTTCTGCTTCTTGTCCTTCTCCTGTTTGTTCTGCTTATGCTTCTCCTGTTTCTGCATCTCCTGCTTCTCCTTATGCTGCTCTTTCTGCTTCTCCTGCTGCTTTTCCTTCTCCTGCTCCTTCTTCTGCTTCTCTTTCTGCTTCTCCTTCTGTTTCTCCTTCTCATTCTCGTTCTTCTGCTTTTCCTTCTGCTTCTCCTTCGGCTTCTGCATCTTCTGCTTCTTCTGCTACTGCCTCTGCTTCTTCTATTTCTTCTGCTTCTCCTTCTGCTTTTGCTTCTCTTTCTGCTTCTGCTTCTCCTTCTGCTTCTCCAGATACTGCTTCTTCTGCTTCTCCTGCTTCCCCTTCTGCTTCAGGTTCTGCTTCTGCTTCTTCGGCTTCTTCTGCTTCTGCTTCTCCTGCTGCTGCTTCTTCTGCTTCTCCTGCTTCTCTTTCTGCTTTTCCTTCTGTTTCTGCTTCTCCTTCTGCTTCTGCTTCTTCTCCTTCTTGTGTTTCTTCTGCTTCTGCTTCTCCTGCTTCTGCTTCTCCTGCTTCTCGTTCTGCTTCTCTTTCTGCTTCTGTTTCTGCTTCTCCTTCTCCTTCTTCTGCTTCTCCTTCTGCTTCTGCTTCTCCTTCTGCTTCTGCTTCAATTTCCCCTTCTGCTTCTCATTCTGCTTCTGCGTCTTCTGTTTCTTCTGCTTCTCCTGCTTCTGCTTCTCCTGCTTCTCCTACTTCTCGTGCTGCTTCTCCTTCTGCGTCTCTTTCTGCTTCTGCTTATCCTTTTGCTTCTCCTACTCCTAATCCTTCTCTTTCGCCTTCTCCGTCTTCTTCTTCTGCTTCTCCTGCTTCTTATGCTTCTCCGGCTTCTCTTTCTCCTTCTCCTTCTGCCTCTGCTTCTCCTTCTCCATCCGCTTCTGCTCTTCTCCTTCTTCTGTTTCTTTTGCTTCTGTTTCTTCTGCTTCTTCTCTTCTGTTTCTTCTGATTCTACTTCTGCTTCTCCTTCTTCTCCTCTTTCTGCTACTACTTCTGCTTCTTCTGATTCTCCTGCTTCTCCTTCGTGTTCTCCTTCTGTTTCTGCTTCTCTTTCTGCTTCTGCTTCTCCTTCTGCTGCTCCTTCTCCTTCTCCTTCTTCTGCTTCTCCCACTGCTTCTGCTTCTGCTTCTTTTGCTTATTCTTTTTCTTCTGCTTCTGCGTCTGCTGCTTCTGCTTCTACTGCTTCTCCTTATGCTGCTGCTTCCTCTTCTTCATCCTCTTCTTCTTCCTCTTCTTCTTCTTCTTCTTCTTCTTCTTCTTCTTCTTCTTCTTCTTCTTCTTCTTCTTCTTCTTCTTCTTCTTCTTCTTCTTCTTCTTCTTCTTCTTCTTCTGCTTTTCCTGCTTCTTCTGCTTCTATTGCTTCTCTTTCTGCTTCTCATTCTGCTTCTGCTTCTCCTTCTGCTTCTCCTATTGCTTCTGCTGCCCTTCCTTCTCCTTCTCCTACTTCTGCTTCTCCTTCTCCTTCTGCTTCTTCTGCTTCTCCTGCTTCTCGTTCTGCATCTTCTTCTGCTTCTGCTTCTCCTGCTGCTGCTTCTCCTGATTCTGCATTTGTGCTTTTCCTGCTTCTCTTTCTTCTTCTCATTCTTCTGCTTCTCCTTCTGCTTTTCCTATTGCTTCTGCTGCCCTTTCTTCTCCTTCTCCTTCTCCTACTTCTGCTTCTTCTTCTGCTTCTGCTTCTTCTGCTTCTCCTTCTGCATCTGCTTCTGCTTCTGCTTCTCCTTCTGCTGCTTCTTTAGCTTCTGCTTCTCCTTCTCCTTCTTCTGCTTCTCCTTCTGATTCTCCTTCTGCTTCTACTTCTCCTTCTCGTTCTTCTACTTTTCCTACTGCTTCTCCTTCTGCTTCTGCTACAACGACTACTGCTTCTGCTTCTTCTGTTTCTTCTGCTTCAACTTCTGCTTTTGATTCTCTTTCTGCTTCTGCTTCTGCTTCTCATTCTGCTTCTCATTATGCTTCTCCAGATTCTGCTTCTTCCACTTCTCCTGCTTCAGGTTCTGCTTCTGCTTCTTCGGATTCTTATGCTTCTGCTTCTTCTGCTTCCCCTCCTTCTCTTTCTGCTTCTCCTTCTGTTTCTGCTTCACTTTCTGCTTCTCCTTCTGCTTTCCTTCTGCTTCTGCTACTTCTCCTTCTTCTGTTTCTTCTTCTTCTGCTTCTCCTGCTTCTCGTCTGCTTCTCTTCGTCTGCTTCTTTTCTGCTTCTGCTTCTGCTTCTCCTTCTCTTCGTCTGCTTCTCTTTCTGCTTCTGCATCTTCTGCTTCTTCTTCTTCTTCTACTCCTTCTGTTTCTGCTTCTTCTGCTTCTCCTGCTTCTCCTTCTGCATCTCCTTCTGCTTGAGCTTGTCCTTATGCTTCTTCTTCTACTTCTGCTTCTCCTTCTCCGTCTGCTACTGCTTCTTCTCCTTTTCCTGCTTCTCCTTCTGCTTCTCCTTCTGCTTCTCCTTCTGTTTCTCCTTCTCCTTCTTGTTCTGCTTTTCCTTCTGCTTCTCCTTCTGCTTCTGCATCTTCAGCTTCTTCTGCTACTGCTTCTGCTTCTGCTTCTTCTGTTTCTTCTGCTTCTCCTTCTGCTTTTGCTTCTCTCTCTGCTTCTGCTTCTCCTTCTGGTTCTCCTTCTTCTTCTCCAGATTCTGCTTCTTCTGCTTCTTTAGCTTCTTCTGCTTCTATTTCTGCATCTCTTTCTGTTTCTGCTTCTCCTTCTGCTTCTTCTCCTTCTTCTATTTCTTCTCCTTCTGCTTCTCCCGCTTCTGCTTCTCCTTCTTCTCCTTCTGTTTCTCTTTATGATTTTCCTTCTGCTTCTCCTTCTCCTCCTTCTTCTGCTTCTCCTTCTGCTTCTGCTTCTGCTTCTCCTTCTGCATCTTCTTTTGTTTCAATTTCTCCTTCTTCTGCTTTTCATTCTGCTTCTGCTTCTCCTGCTTCTGCTTCTCCTTCTCCTTCTCTTTCTGCTTCTGCTTATCCTTCTGTTTCTTCTACTCCAAATCCTTCTCTTTCTCCTTCTCCTTCTTCTGCTTCTGCTTCTCCTGCTGCTTCCTCTTCTGCTTCTTCTGCTTTTTCTCTTTCTTCTACTTCAGATTCTGCTTATTCTGCTTCTCCTGCTTCTCCTTCTGCATCTCCTTCTGCTTGTGCTTGTCCTTATTCTGCTTCTGCTTCTCCTTCTCCTTCTTTTGCTTCTCCTTTTGCTTCTGCTTCTTCTGCTTGTCCTTCTCCTTCTGCTTCTGTTTCTTCTGCTTCTCCTGCTTCTCCTTCTGCATCTTCTTCTGCTTCTCCTTCTCCTTCTTCTGCTTCTCCTTCTGATTCTCCTTCTGCTTCTTCTTATTCTGCTTTACCTGCTTCTCTTTCTGCTTCTCCTTCTGCTTCTCCTTCTCTTTCTCCTTCTCCTTCTTGTTCTTCTGCTTTTCCTTCTGCTTCTGCTACAACTGCTAGTGCTTCTACTTCTTCTGTTTCTTCTGCTTCTCCTTCTGCTTTTGATTCTCTTTCTGCTTCTGCTTCTGCTTCTGCTTCTCCTTCTGCTTCTCATTCTGCTTCTCCAGAGTCTGCTTCTTCTGCTTCTCCTGCATCTCCTTCTGCTTCAGGTTCTGCTTCTGCTTCTTCGGATTCTTATGCTTCTGCTTCTCCTGCTTCTGCTTCTTCTGCTTCCTCTCCTTCTCTTTCTGCTTCTCCTTCTGTTTCTGCTTCTCCTTCTGCGTCTGCTTCTTGTCCTTCTCCTGTTTCTTCTGCTTCTGCTTCTCCTGTTTCTGCATCTCCTGCTTCTCCTTCTGCTGCTCTTTCTGCTTCTCCTGCTGCTTTTCCTTCCCCTGCTCCTTCTTCTGCTTCTCTTTCTGCTTCTCCTTCTGTTTCTCCTTCTCCTTCTCCTTCTCGTTCTTCTGCTTTTCCTTCTGCTTCCCGTTCTGCTTCTGCATCTTCTGCTTCTTCTGCTATTGCCTCTGCTTCTTCTGTTTCTTCTGCTTCTCCTTCTGCTTTTGCTTCTCTTTCTGCTTCTGCTTCTCCTTCGCTTCTCCAGATTCTGCTTCTCCTGCTTCTCCTTCTGCTTCAGGTTCTGCTTCTGCTTCTTCGGCTTCTTCTGCTTCTGCTTCTCCTGCTGCTGTTCTTCTGCTTCTCCTGCTTCTCTTTCTGCTTTTCCTTCTGTTTCTGCTTCTCCTTCTGCTTCTTCTCCTTCTTCTGTTTCTTCTGCTTCTGCTTCTCCTGCTTCTGCTTCTCCTGCTTCTCGTTCTGCTTCTCTTTCTGCTTCTCCTTCTCCTTCTCCTTCTTCTGCTTCTCCTTCTGCTTCTGCTTCTCCTTCTGCTTCTGCTTCAATTTCTCCTTCTGCTTCTCATTCTGCTTCTGCGTCTTCTGTTTCTCCAGCTTCTGCTTCTCATGCTTCTCCTACTTCTCGTGCTGCTTTTCCTTCTGCGTCTCTTTCTGCTTCTGCTTATCCTTTTGCTTCTCCTACTCCTAATCCTTCTCTCTCGCCTTCTCCGTCTTCTTCATCTGCTACTCCTGCTGCTTCTGCTTATTCTACTATTACTGTTTCTTCTGCTTCTGCTTCAGATTGTGCTTCTTCTGTTTCTCCTTCTGCTTCAGATTCTGCTTCTGCTTCTTCTGCTTCTCCTGCTTGTCCTTCTCCTTCTGCTTCTCCTTCTCCTTCTTCTGCTTCTCTTTCTGCTTCTGCTTCTGCTTCTTCTGATTCTCCAACTTCTCCTTCTTCTTCTCCTTCTCTATTCTGCTTCTCTTTCTGCTTCTGCATCTCCTTCTTCTTCACCTTCTGCTGCTACCTTCTCCTTCTTCTG
>NW_012295646.1:0-5080 GCF_000151885.1 Dipodomys ordii
CTGCTTCTCCTTCTACTGCTTCTTCTACTTCTCCTTTTGCTTCTCTTTTTGCTTCTCCTTCTGCTTCTGCTTCTTCTGTTTCTCCTGCCTGAAATTCTGGTTCTACTTCTTCTGCTGCTTCTTCTTCTACTTCTGCTTCTGTTTCTGCTTCTTCTCCTTCTTCTCTTTCGGCTTCTCCTGCTTCTGCATCTTGTGCTTCTCCTTCTGCTCTTTCTGCTTCTCATTCCGCTTCTGCTTGTCCTTCTGCTTCTCCTTCTCCTCCTTCTCCTTCTCCTACTTCTGCTTCTCCTTCAGCTTCTGATTCTTCTGCTTCTCCTTCTTCTCCTTCTGCATCTCCTTCTGCTTGTGCTTGTGCTTATGCTTCGTCTTCTGCCTCTGCTTCTCCTTCTCCTTCTTTTGCTTCTCCTTTTGTTTCTGCTTCTTCTGCTTTTCCTGCTTCTCCTTCTTCTTCTGCTTCTTCTGCTTCTCCTGCTTCTCCTTCTGCATCTTCTTCTGCTTCTCCTTCTCCTTCTCCTTCTTCTGTTTCTCCTTCTGCTTCTTCTTCTTCTGCTTTACCTGCTTCTCTTTTTGCTTCTCCTTTTGCTTCTCCTTCTGCTTCTCCAGATTCTGTTTCTTCTCCTTCTCCTGCTTCTCCTTCTGCTTCAAGTTCTGCTTCTGCTTCTTCGGCTTCTTCTGCTTCTGCTTCTCCTGCGGCTTCTTCTTCTGCTTCTCCTGCTTCTCCTTCTGCTTTTCCTTCTGTTTCTGCTTTTCCTTCTGCTTCTGCTTATTCTCCTTCTTCTGTTTCTTCTGCTTCTGTTCTCCTGCTGCTGCTTGTCCTGCTTCTCGTTCAGCTTCTCTTTCTGCTTCTCCCTCTCCTTCTCCTTCTTCTTCTGCTTCTCCTTCTGCTTCAATTTCTCCTTCTGCTTCTGCGTCTTCTGTTTTTTTCTGCTTCTCCTGCTTCTGCTTCTTCTGCTTCTCCTGCTTCTAGTGCTGCTTCTCCTTCTGCTTCTCTTTCTACTTCTGCTTATCCTTCTGCTTCTCCTACTCCTAATACTTCTCTTTTGCCCTCTCCTTCTTCTTCTTCTGCTTCTCCTGCTGCTTCTGATTCTGTTTATTCTACTATTTCTGTTTCTTCTGCTTCTGCTTCAGATTGTGCTTCTTCTGTTTCTCCTTCTGCTTCACATTCTCCTGCTTCTTCGGCTTCTTCTGTTTCTTCTGCTTCTGCTTCTCCTGCTTCTTCTGCTTCTCCTGCTTCTCTTTCTGCTTCTCCTTCTTCTTCTGCTTCTCCTTCTGCTTCTGCTCTTCTCCTTCTTCTGTTTCTTTTGCTTCTGTTTCTTCTGCTTCTTCTTCTTCTGTTTCTTCTGTTTCTACTTCTGCTTCTCCTTCTCCTTCTCTTTCTGCTTCTACTTTTACTTCTTCTGATTCTCCTGCTTCTTCTACTTGTTCTCCTTCTGTTTCTGCTTCTCTTTCTGCTTCTGCTTCTCCTTCTGCTGCTCCTTCTCCTTCTTCTGCTTCTCCCTCTGATTCTGCTTCTTATGCTTATTCTTTTTCTTCTGCTTCTCCTGCTTCTGCTTCTTCTGCTTCTACTGCTTCTCCTTATGCTTCTCCTTATGCTTCTCCTTCTCCTTCTTCTTCTTCTTCTTCTTCTTCTTCTTCTTCTTCTTCTTCTTCTTCTTCTTCTTCTTCTTCTTCTTCTTCTTCTTCTTCTTCTTCTTCTTCTTCTTCTTCTTCTTCTTCTTCTCTTTCTTTTGCTTCTGCTTTTCCTGCTTCTTCTGCTTCTACTGCTTCTCTTTCTGCTTCTCATTCTGCTTCTGCTTCTCCTTCTGCTTCTCCTATTGCTTCTGCTGCTCTTCCTTCTCCTTCTCCTACTTCTGCTTCTCCTTCTGCTTCTGCTTCTCCTTCTGCTTCTCCTTATATTTCTCTTTCTCCTTCTCGTTCTTCTGCTTCTACTTCTGCTTTTGCTTCTGCTACTTATGCTTCTTCTGTTTCTTTTGCTTCTGCTTCAGTTGCTTCTGCTTCTTAGCTTCTCCTGCTTCTCCTGCTTCTGTTTCTGCTTCTTCTTCTTCTTCTCTTTCGGGTTCTCCTGCTTCTGCTTCTTGTGCTTCTCCTGCTTCTCTTTCTGCTACTCATTCTGCTTCTGCTTCTCCTTCTGCTTCTGCTTCTACTCCTTCTCCTACTTCTGCTTCTCCTTCAGCTTCTGCTTCTTCTGCTTCTCCTGCTTCTCCTTCTGCATCTCCTTCTGCTTGTGCTTGTTCTTATGCTTCTTCTTCTGCTTCTGCTTCTCCTGCTTCTTTTGGTTCACCTTTGGCTTCTGCTTCTTCTGCTATTCCTGCTTTTCCTTCGGCTTCTCCCTCTGCCTCTACTTCTTCTTTTCCTTCTGTTTCTCCTTCTCCTTCTCGTTCTTCTGCTTTTCCTTCTGCTTCTCCTTCTGCTTCTACATCTTCTCCTTCTCCCTCTGCTTCTGCTTCTCATGCTTCTTCTTTTTCTTCTGTTTCTGCTCCTCCTGCTACTGCTTCTTCTGCTTCTCCTGCTTCTCTTTCTGCTTCTCCTTCTTCTTCTCCTTCCGCTTCTTCCTCTTCTGCTTCTTCTTCTCCTTCTCTTTTTGCTCCTTCTTCTCCTTTTGCTTCTTCTTCTTCTTCTTCTCCTTCTTCTTCTTCTCCTCCTCCTCCACATACTCCTCCTCCTCCTCCTCCTCCTCATTCTTTTTCTTCTTCTTCTTCTTCTTCTTCTTCTTCTTCTTCTTCTTCTTCTTCTTCTTCTTCTTCTTCTTCTTCTTCTTCTTCTTCTTCTTCTTCTTCTTCTTCTTCTTCTTCTTCTGCATCTTCTGCTTCTGCTTCTCTGATTCTGCATTTGTGCTTTTCTGCTTCTCTTTCTTCTTCTCATCTTCTGCTTCTCATCTGCTTTTCCTATTGCTTCTGCTGCCCTTTCTTCTCCTTCTCCTTCTCCTACTTCAGCTTCTTCTTCTGCTTCTGCTTCTTCTGCTTCTCCTTCTGCATCTTCTTCTGCTTCTGCTTCTCCTTCTGCTCTCTTCTTCTGCTTCTGCTTCTCCTTCTCCTTCTTCTCCTTCTCCTTCTGATTCTCCTTCTGCTTCTACTTCTCCTTCTCGTTCTTCTGCTTTTCCTACTGCTTCTCCTTCTGCTTCTGCTACAACGACTACTGCTTCTGCTTCTTCTGCTTCTACTTCTGCTTTTGATTCTCTTTCTGCTTCTGCTTCTGCTTCTCATTCTGCTTCTCATTTTGCTTCTCCAGATTCTGCTTCTTCTACTTCTCCTGCTTCAGGTTCTGCTTCTGCTTCTTCGGATTCTTATGCTTCTGCTTCTTCTGCTTCCCCTCCTTCTCTTTCTGCTTCTCCTTCTGTTTCTGCTTCTCTTTCTGCTTCTCCTTCTGCTTCTCCTTCTGCTTCTGTTACTTCTCCTTCTTCTGTTTCTTCTTCTTCTGCTTCTCCTGCTTCTCGTTCTGCTTCTCTTCGTCTGCTTCTCTTTCTGCTTCTGCTTCTGCTTCTTCTGCTTCTTCTTCTTCTTACTACTCCTTCTGTTTCTGCTCCTTCTGCTTCTCCTGCTTCTCCTTCTGCATCTCCTTCTGCTTGTGCTTGTCCTTATGCTTCTTCTTCTACTTCTGCTTCTCCTTCTCCGTCTGCTACTGCTTCTTCTCCTTTTCCTGCTTCTCCTTCTGCTTTTCCTTCTGCTTCTCCTTCTGTTTCTCCTTCTCCTTCTTGTTCTGCTTTTCCTTCTGCTTCTCCTTCTGCTTCTGCATCTTCAGCTTCTTCTGCTACTGCTTCTGCTTCTTCTGTTTCTTCTGCTTCTCCTTCTGCTTTTGCTTCTCTCTCTGCTTCTGCTTCTCCTTCTCGTTCTCCTTCTTCTTCTCCAGATTCTGCTTCTTCTGCTTCTCCTTCGGCTTCAGGTTCTTCTTTTGCTTCTTCGGCTTCTTCTGCTTCTATTTTTGCATCTCCTTCTGTTTCTGCTTCTCCTTCTGCTTCTGCTTCTTCTCCTTCTTCTATTTCTTCTCCTTCTACTTCTCCCGCTTCTGCTTCTCCTTCTTCTCCTTCTGTTTCTCTTTATGATTTTCCTTCTGCTTCTCCTTCTCCTCCTTCTTCTGCTTCTCCTTCTGCTTCTGCTTCTCCTTCTGCATCTTCTTCTGTTTCAATTTCTCCTTCTTCTGCTTTTCATTCTGCTTCTGCTTCTCCAGCTTCTGCTTCTCCTGCTTCTCCTTCTCCTTCTCTTTCTGCTTCTGCTTATCCTTCTGTTTCTTCTACTCCAAATCCTGCTCTTTCTCCTTCTCCTTCTTCTGCTTCTGCTTCTCCTGCTGCTTCCTCTTCTGCTTCTTCTGCTTTTTCTCTTTCTTCTAGTTCAGATTCTGCTTATTCTGCTTCTCCTGCTTCTCCTTCTGCATCTCCTTCTGCTTGTGCTTGTCCTTATTCTGCTTCTGCTTCTCCTTCTCCTTCTTTTGCTTCTCCTTTTGCTTCTGCTTCTTCTGCTTGTCTTTCTCCTTCTGCTGCTGCTTCTTCTGCTTCTCCTGCTTCTCCTTCTGCATCTTCTTCTGCTTCTCCTTCTCCTTCTTCTGCTTCTCCTTCTGATTCTCCTTCTGCTTCTTCTTATTCTGCTTTACCTGCTTCTCTTTCTGCTTCTCCTTCTGCTTCTCCTTCTCTTTCTCCTTCTCCTTTTTGTTCTCCTGCTTTTCCTTCTGCTTCTGCTACAACTGCTAGTGCTTCTACTGCTTCTGTTTCTTCTGCTTCTCCTTCTGCTTTTGATTCTCTTTCTGCTTCTGCTTCTCCTTCTGCTTCTCATTCTGCTTCTCCAGATTCTGCTTCTTCTGCTTCTCCTGAATCTCCTTCTGCTTCAGGTTCTGCTTCTGCTTCTTCGGATTCTTATGCTTCTGCTTCTCCTGCTTCTGCTTCTTCTACTTCCTCTCCTCTTTCTGCTTTTCCTTCTGTTTCTGCTTCTCCTTCTGCTTCTTGTCCTTCTCCTGTTTCTTCTGCTTCTACTTCTCCTGTTTCTGCATCTCCTGCTTCTCCTTCTGCTGCTCTTTCTGCTTCTCCTGCTGCTTTTCCTTCTCCTGCTCCTTCTTCTGCTTCTTTTTCTGCTTCTCCTTCTGTTCTCCTTGA
>NW_012295647.1:0-1916 GCF_000151885.1 Dipodomys ordii
TCATCTGTCTCTCTCTCTCTTTTTCTACCTAGGCACTGTCCCTTAGCTTTTCTCTTCAAGCCTGGTACAACTTGAGCCACAGCTCTACCTCAGCGTTCTTCTGGTTGTTGGAGCCAGGGTCTCACGGGTTTGTCTATAAGGGCTCGTAGTTTCCAGCCTCATTCCTTAGCTCTGCAGCCTCTAGCCAGGCTTCTCGTGTGAGCCGCAGAGCCTCTCAAGGAGCATTTTCTGGGGGCTGTGGGGAGGATGGCTTCACTGTCATCAGTGTGACCCCTGACTTTTTTTTTTTTGGGTCTGGTCGTGGGGCCTGAACTCTGGGCCTGGGCGCTGTCCCTCAGCTCTTCAGCTCAAGGCTAGCGCTCTACCACTTGAGCCACAGTGCCACTTCTGGCTTTTTTCTTTTTTGCTTATGTGGTGCTGGGGAATCAAACCCAGGGCCTCATGCATGCAAGGCAAGCGCTCTACCACTGAGCCACCTTTCCAGCCCCAAACCCTGACTTTTTTTTCTTCTTTTGTTTCTGTCAGTCATGGGGCTTCAACTCAGGGCCTGAGCATTGTCCCTGAGTTTTTTCACTCAAGGCTAATGCTAGAGCTACAGCTCTAACTTCTGGTTAATTGGTGGTTACTTGCAGATGAATGACTTTCCTGCCCAGGCTGGCTTTGAACCATGATCCTTAAGTCTCAGCTGCTTGAGTAGTTAGGATTATAGTCGTGAGCCACTGGTACTTGGCTTGAACCCTGAACTCAATGGTAATCTGTTGTCTCGTCAGTCAGAGGCTGCTTGCTAGCCACTCTGATGACAGGCTTTGAGCTTGCTGTCAGGCCATCACACAGTCCCAAGGCCATGTGACCCCCAAATGGCCCTGGGTTCATTGTAACAATACCAATCACACCCACAGAACAGAACTGGACCTGGTGGCTCATACCTGTAATCCTAGCTCCTCAGTAGGCCAAGGTCTGTAGTTCCCAGTTTGAAACCAGCCCTTGCAAACTCATCAGTGAGACTTTTTTTTTTGGGGGTCCAGTCGTGGGGCCTGAACTCAGGGCCTGGGCGCTGTCCCTCAGCTCTTCAGCTCAAGGCTAGCACTCTACCACTTGAGACACAGCGCCACTTCTGGCTTTTTTCTTTTTGCTTATGTGGTGCTGAGGAATCGAACCCAGGGCCTCATGCATGCAAGGCAAGCGCTCTACCACTGAGCCACCTTCCCAGCCCCTGGTTCTCTGTATTTTCTCCTTCCTTCCCTCCCTCCCTCCCTCTCTCTCTCTCTCTCTTCCCCTCCCTCCCTCCCTCTCTCCCTTTCTCTTTTTTTCTCTCTCTCTCTCTGTTTCTTGTCCTGGGCCTTGAACTCTGGGCCTGGGTGCTGCCCCTGAAATCCTTTCACTCAAGGCTAGCACTCTAACCACTTGAGCCACAGTGCCACTTGCAGCTTTTTTCTAATGTAGTTTATTGGAAGATAAAAAGTCCATACAGACTTAACCTGCCTGAACCTGGCTTTGCACCTGTGAATCCTCAGGGCCCCACCCTCCTGAATTGCTAGGAATACCGATAGGAAGCCCTCACCACCTGGCTTTTGTATTTTTCTTAAACCTAAAGGGAAGAATGGAAAGATTAAATTTTTTATTGGCTTTTTTAAAACTAGTACTGAAGATTTGAACTCCGGACCCTCAGGGCTTACTAAGGTGGGGAATCTTACCACTTGAGTCATGCCTTTCACCCACTTTTTGCTGGTTTATTTTTTGGAGATAGAGTCTTTGCAAACTTTTCTGCCTGGCCTAATTTTGAACTGCAGTCCTCCAAATCTCTGTTCCCCTGAGTAACTAAAATACAAGTATGAACCACTGGGTACCTGATTGGAAATAATATTTTTTGGTTTGACAATTTACCTAAATTAAGTTGGGCAGCTATTTTGACTTTG
>NW_012295648.1:0-5079 GCF_000151885.1 Dipodomys ordii
ATACTGCCTACAGTGATAGATGCTGAGAGATGTATAAAAGTGATGTTTAAGGGTTTTCCTTGATATTACATTACTCTCCCATTATTAGTTTTAAGAACACTGAACAAAGAATACTGCTCTGAAGTTTCTGACTTGGGAAAATCCTCCAAGTGATAAAAATTCCCACAGGAAAAAGGAACAACAATTTGTAGAAAGCTTCTAAGCAATATATCTCTTCTTATAAGATCCCTTTATGCAAGCTGGGTGTAGTGGTACATGCTTATGATCCCAGCTACTGCAGAGGTGGAGACCAGAGGATCAAGAGTTCAAGTCCAGTACAGGCAACGTTAAAAAGAGCCAAACAAAAGGGGTAAGTTCAACCCTCATTATCACAGTAGTTCTTTAAAATCTCTTCATGCAAAAATCAAGAAAAAATGAAAGGTCTTACATCTTTGCAAGCTACTCATCCTATTTATACATAAGTTCCCTATTTGCTCTGTTATCTGTGGTCTTTACTAACATGTAATTCCAGTGAACTGTTTTTACTATATTTGATAACTTTACCAATGCTCAATAATTGAAACAATAAAACAAAGTATTGTGAAATAATAGAATTGCTACGACCATCTGTGTCTTCAGAAACTATAGATGGTATGAGTTGCTACTTTAAATGATGCTTCTTGGGAGCAAGTACCACAGGGTAGTAGCTCCTCAGCCTGCCACATGCCAATGCTTGAGCTCCACACTGAGTCTATGTGAAGGTGTGGAGTAAGACAGGGGGCAGGAGAGCAACTAGAGGAAGAGAACAAGAGGAAGAAGATGGAACAAACATTAGCAAGTTACTTAACTGTGCAGCCAGGTGACAACCACTGCGTTAGAGTACTAGACAAAACTCCCTAAACTTTGATTCAATGCCACATTCAGCCATTTATTGTTGTCTTTTAAAAAAATGAACCCCCAAAGAAGGACAGAAGAGGTTTTATCTTTGTGGCTGTAGTTTTTTAATGTACTGTGTGATTTTTTTGTTTCTTTGTATGTTCTTCCCCCATGGTATAACCCCTGTTGTTACTGTATTTGATTCTGGTGCCCTGCATCTTGTATATACATTTTTATAATTGGGGGAGGGGAAGGGAAATAACAAACTGCTGAAACAAGGCTACAGATAACCCATTGTAACAATGAGACATACAAGACACTATGTTGAAAACGAACTTTACAACTTTGGGGAGTAAGGGGGAAAGCGTTGGGGAGGTGTGGAGGAACAGGATGATAGGGGGAAAACAAAGGAGGAGGTAACCACGCTTGATAGGAAATGTACTCATTTCCTTACTCATGTAACTATAACTCCTCTGTATAGTATCTTTACAATAAAAAATGTTTAAAAATACCACCAAAGGGACTCCTCTTTGCAGCCTCTCTCCAAATGGAGAGCGTTGCTAACTTCTTTGCACATCTTTCCTTTCACTTTCAAATAAACTTACTCTGTAGATAGATAGATAGAATCAAAGCTGGGCATTATTGGCTCAACCTAGCCTGCGATCCTATCTACTCAGAAGCTGAGATCTGAGGATCATGGTTCATAGCCAGTCCAGACAGGAAACTCCATTAGGCTCTTATCTTCAGTTAACCAGCACACACACACAAAAAAAGCCAAAAGTGGACCTGTGGCTCACATGTTAGAGCACTAGCCTTGAGCAAAAAAACTCAGGGACAGTGCCCAGGCCTTAATTTCAAGTCCCAAGACAGACACATATTCTCTCTCTGTCTCTGTCTATCTCTGTCTGTCTCTGTCTGTCTCTGTCTCTCTGTCTGTCTGTCTGTCTGTCTGTCTGTCTGTCTCTCTCTCTCTCTCTCTCTCTCTCTCTCTCTCATGCTTCTCATCATCTCTCATCTCTCTCTTCTCTTTATTCTGCATCTTTTTTCCTGCTTCTTCTGCTTCTACTGCTTCTCTTTCTGCTTCTCATTCTGCTTCTGCTTCTCCTTCTGCTTCTCCTATTTCTTCTGCGGCTCTTCCTTCTCCTACTTCTACTTCTCCTTCTGCTTCTGCTTCTTCTGCTTCTCCTGCTTCTCCTTCTGCATCTTCTTCTGCTTCTGCTTCTCCTTCTGCTGCTTCTTCTGCTTCTGTTTCTCCTTCTGCTTCTCCTTCTGCTTCTTCTGCTTCTGCTTCTCCTTCTGCTTCTTCTGCTTCTCCTTCTGATTCTCCTTCTGCTTCTCCTTCTGTTTCTCCTTCTTCTTCTCGTTCTTCTGCTTTTCTTTCTGCTTCTCCTTCTGCTTCTGCTGCAACTGCTACTGCTTCTTCTGTTTCTTCTGCGTCTCCTTCTGCTTTTGATTCTCTTTCAGCTTCTGCTTCTCCTTCAGCTTCTCATTCAGCTTCTCCAGATTCTGCTTCTTCTGCTTCTCCTTCTTCCGCTTTTGCTTCAGGTTTTGCTTCTGCTTCTTCGGATTCTTATGCTTCTGCTTCTCCTGCTTCTGCTTCTTCTGCTTCCCCTCCTCTTTCTGCTTCTCCTTCTGTTTCTGCTTCTCCTTCTGCTTCTGCTTCTTGTCCTTCTCCTGTTTCTTCTGCTTCTGCTTCTCCTGCTTCTTCTGCTTTTCCTGCTTCTCTTTCTGCTTCTCCTTCTGCTTTTCCTTCTCCTTCTGCTTCTGCTCCTTCTCCTTCTTCTGTTTCTTCTTCTTCTGCTTCTCCCGCTTCTGCTTCTTCTGCTTCTCCGGCTTCTCGTTCTGCTTCTCTTCGTCGGCTTCTCTTCGTCGGCTTCTTTTTCTACTTCTGCTTCTGCTTCTTCGGATTCTGCTTCTTCTACTTCTTCTCTCCTTCTGCTTCTGCTTCTTCTGCTTCTCCTGCTTCTCCTTCTGCATCTCCTTTTGCTTGTGCTTTTCCGTCTGCTTCTTCTTCTGCTTCTCCTTCTCCTTCTTCTGCTTCTCCGTCTGATTCTGCTTCTTCTGCCTTTCCTGATTCTCCTTCTGCTTCTCCTTCTTCTTCTCCTTCTGTTTCTCCTTCTCCTTCTCGTTCTTCTGCTATTCCTTCTGCTTCTCTTTCTGCATCTTCAGCTTCTTCTGCTACTGCTTCTGCTTCTTCTGTTTCTTCTGCTTCTCCTTCTGCTTTTGCTTCTCTTTCTGCTTCTGCTTCTCCTTCTGGTTCTCCATCTTCTTCTCCAGATTCTGCTTCTTCTGCTTCTCCTTACGCTTCAGGTTCTGCTTCTGCTTCTTCGGCTTCTTCTGCTTCTATTTCTGCTTCTTCTTCTGTTTCTGCTTCTCTTTCTGCTTCTGTTTCTTCTCCTTCTTCTATTTCTTCTGGTTATGCTTCTACTTCTTCTCCTGCTTCTCCTTCTGTTTCTCTTTATTCTTATCCTTCTGCTTCTCCTTCTCCTTCTCCTTCTTCGGCTTCTCCTTCTGCTTCTGCTTCTCCTTCTGCAACTTCTTCTGTTTCAATTTCTCCTTCTTCTGCTTTTCATTCTGCTTCTGCTTCTCCTGCTTCTGCTTCTTCTGCTTCTCCTGCTTCTCCTTCTCATTCTCCTTCTCTTTCTGCTTCTGCTTATCCGTATCTTTCTCCTACTCCTAATCCTTCTCTTTCTCCTTCTCCTTCTCCTTCTTCTGTTTTTCCTGCTACTTCTTCTTCTGCTTCTTCTTCTTTTTCTGCTTTTTCAGTTTCTTCTGCTTCAGCTTCTGCTTCTTCTGCTTCTCCTTCTGCTTCTGTTTCTCTTTCTGCTTCTGCTCTTCTCCTTCTTCTGTTTCTTCTGCTTCTGCTTCTCCTGCTTCTCCTTCTTCTGCTTCTCCTACTTCTCCTTCTGCTTCTCCGTCTCATTCTCCTTCTCCTTCAATTTCTCCTTCTTGTGCTGCTCATTCTGCTTCTGCTTCTCCTGCTTCTGCTTCTTCTGTTTCTCTTTCTGCTTCTCCTTCTGCTTCTCTTTCTGCTTCTAATTCTGCTTCTGCTCCTCCTACTCCTAATCCTTCTCTTTCTCCTTCTTATTCTTCTGCTTCTCGTTCTGCTTCTGCTTCTTCTGCTTGTTCTGTATCTTCTGCTTCTGCTTTTCCAGCTTCTGATGCTTCTGCTTCTCCTTCTGCTTCAGGTTCTCCTTCTGCTTCTTCAGCTTCTTCTGTTTCTTCTGTTTCTGCTTCTCCTGCAACTGCTTCTTCTGCTTCTGTTTCTATTTCTGCTTCTCCTTCTGCTTCTGCTTCTCCTTCAGCTACTACTACTTCTTCTGTTTCTACTTCTTCTTCTACTTCTGCTTCTCCCGCTTCTGCTTCTTCTGCTTCTCCTGATTGTCCTTCTGCTTCTGCTTCTCCTTCTCCCTCTTTTGCTTCTCTTTCTGCTTCTGCTTCTTCTGATTCTCCAACTTCTCCTTCTGTTTCTGCTTCTCTTTCTGCTTCCGCATCTCCTTCTGCTTCACCTTTGCTGCTCCTTCTCCTTCTTCTGTTTCTCCCTCTGCTTCTATTTCTGCTCCTTTGCTTCTTCTTTTTCTTCTGCTTCTGCTTCTACTGCTTCTGCTTCTTATGCTTCTACTGCTTCTTCTTCTGGTTCTGCTTCTTCAGCTTCTAATTCTCTTTCTGCTTCTGCTTCTCCTGCTTGTTTTTCGGCTTCTTCTGCTGCTTCTCCTTCTGCTGCTTCTTTTACTACTCCTTGTGCTTCTCTTTTTGCTTCTCCTTCTGCTTCTGCTTCTGTTTCTTCTGTTTCTCCTGCCTGAATTTCTGGTTCTACTTCTTCTGCTGCTTCTCCTTCTGCTTCTGCTTCTCCTTCTGCTTCTGTTTCTGCTTCTTCTCTTTCGGCTTCTCCTGCTTCTGCTTCTTGTCCTTCTCCTGCTTCTCTTTCTGCTTCTCATTCTGCTTCTGCTTCTCCTTCTGCTTCTCCTCCTTCTCCTTCTCCTACTTCTGCTTCTCCTTCAGCTTCTGATTCTTCTGCTTCTCCTGCTTCTCCTTCTGCATCTCCTTCTGCTTGTGCTTGTCCTTATGCTTCTGCTTCTGCTTCTCCTTCTCCTTCTTTTGCTTCTCCTTTTGCTTCTGCTTCTTCTGCTTTTCCTGCTTCTCCTCCTGCTTCTGCTTCTTCTGCTTCTCCTGCTTCTCATTCTGCATCTTCTTCTGCTTCTCCTTCTGATTCTCCTTTTGCTC
>NW_012295649.1:0-5079 GCF_000151885.1 Dipodomys ordii
CATCTGCTGCTTCTTCTGCTTCTATTTCTTCTTCTGCTTCTCCTTCTGCTTCTTCTGCTTCTCCTTCTGATTCTCCTTCTGCTTCTCCTTCTGTTTCTCCTTCTCATTCTTCTGCTATTCCTTCTGCTTCTCTTTCTGCTTCTGCATCTTCAGCTTCTTCTGCTACTGCTTCTGCTTCTTCTGTTTCTTCTGCTTCTCATTCTGCATTTGAATCTCTTTCTGCTTCTGCTTCTCCTTCTGGTTCTCCTTCTTCTTCTCCAGATTCTTCTTCTGCTGCTTCTCCAGCTTCACCTTCTGCTTCAGGTTCTCCTTTTGCTTCTTCGGCTTCTTCTGCTTCTATTTCTGCTTCTCCTTCTGTTTCTGCTTCTCTTTCTGCTTCTGCTTCTTCTCCTTCTTCTATTTCTTCTGATTCTGCTTCTCCTGCTTCTGCTTCTCCTGCTTCTCCTTCTGTTTTTCTTTATGCTCCTCCTTCTGCTTCTCCTTCTTCTGCTTCTACTACTGCTTCTGCTTCTCCTTCTGCATCTTCTTCTGTTTCAATTTCTCCTTCTTCTGCCTTTCATTATGCTTCTGCTTCTCCTGCTTCTGCTCCTTCTGCTTCTCCTGCTTCTCCTTCTCCTTCTCTTTCTGCTTCTGCTTATCCTTCTGTTTCTCCTATGCCTAATCCTTCTCTTTCTCCTTCTTCTTCTTCTGCTTTTCCTGCTGCTTCTTCTTCTGCTTCTTCTGCTTTTTCTGTTTCTTCTTCTTCTGCTTCAGCTTCTGCTTCTTCTGCTTCTCCTTCTGCTTCTCCTTCTGCTTCTGCTTCTGCTCTTCTCCTTTTTCTGTTTCTTCTGTTTCTGCTTCTCCTGCTTCTTCTTCTTCTGCTTCTCCTACTTCTCCTTCTGCTTCTCCGTCTCATTCTCCTTCTCCTTCAATTTCTCCTTCTTGTGCTTCTCATTCTTCTTCTGCTTCTGCTTCTCCTGCTTCTGCTTCTTCTGTTTCTCCTTCTGCTTCTCCTTCTGCTTCTCTTTCTGCTTCTTATTCTGCTTCTGCTCCTCCTACTCCTAATCCTTCTCTTTCTCCTTCTTCTTCTTCTTCTGCTTCTCGTTCTGCTTCTGCTTCTTCTGCTTGTTCTGTTTCTTCTGCTTCTGCTTTTCCAGCTTCTGCTGCTTCTGCTTCTCCTCCTGCTTCAGGTTCTCCTTCTGGTTCTTGGGCTTCTTCTGTTTCTTCTGCTTCTGCTTCTCCTGCTACTGCTTCTTCTGCTTCTCTTTTGCTTCTCCTTCTGCTTCTGCTTCTCCTTCTGCTCCTTCTCTTTCTTCTGTTTCTTCTTCTTCTTCTTCTTCTGCTTCTCCCGCTTCTGCTTCTTCTGCTTCTCCTGCTTGTCCTTCTCCTTCTGCTTCTCCTTCTCCTTCTTCTCCTTCTCTTTCTGCTTCTGCTTCTTCTGATTCTCCAACTTCTCCTTCTTCTTCTCCTTCTGTTTCTGCTTCCCTTTCTGCTTCTTCATCTCCTTCTGCTTCACATTCTCCTGCTCTTTCTCCTTCTTCTGTTTCTCCCTCTGCTTCTGCTTCTTATGCTTCTTCTTTATCTTCTGCTTCTGCTTCTCCTGCTTCTGCTTCTTGTGCTTCTACTGCTTCTTCTTCTGCTTCTGCTTCTTCTGCTTCTACTTCTCTTTCTGCTTCTGCTTCTCCTGCTTGTTTTTCTGCTTCTTCTGCTGCTTCTCCTTCTGCTGCTTCTTCTACTTCTCCTACTGCTTCTCTTTTTGCTTCTCCTTCTGCTTCTGCTTCCACTTCTTCTGTTTGTCCTGCCTGAATTTCTGGTTCTACTTCTTCTGCTGCTCCTCCTTCTGCTTCTCCTTCTGATTCTCCTTCTGCTTCTTCTTCTTCTGCTTTACCTGCTTCTCTTTCTGCTTCTCCTGCTTCTCCTTCTGCTTTAGGTTCTGCTTTTGCTTCTTCGGCTTCTTCTGCTTCTATTTTTGCTTCTCCTTCTGTTTCTGCTTCTCTTTCTGCTTCTGCTTCTTCTCCTTCTTCTATTTCTTCTGATTCTGCTTCTCCTGCTTCTGCTTCTCCTGCTTCTCCTTCTGTTTCTCTTTATGCTTCTCCTTCTGCTTCTCCTTCTTCTGCTTCTTCTACTGCTTCTGCTTCTCCTTCTGCATCTTCTTCTGTTTCAATTTCTCCTTCTTCTGCTTTTCATTCTGCTTCTGCTTCTCCTGCTTCTGCTTCTTCTGCTTCTCCTGCTTCTCCTTCTCATTCTCCTTCTCTTTCTGCTTCTGCTTATCCTTCTGTTTCTCCTACTCCTAATCCTTCTCTTTCTCCTTGTTCTTCTTCTGCTTCTCGTTCTTCTTCTGCTTGTTCTGTTTCTTCTGCTTCTACTTTTCCAGCTTCTGCTGCTTCTGCTTCTCCTTCTGCTTCAGGTTCTCCTTCTGTTTCTTGGGCTTCTTCTGTTTCTTTTGCTTCTGCTTCTCCTGCTACTGCTTCTTCTGCTTCTTCTGCTTCTCTTTTGCTTCTCCTTCTGCTTCTGCTTCTCCTTCTGCTCCTTCTCTTTCTTCTTCTTCTTCTTCTTCTTCTTCTTCGTCTTCTTCTTCTTCTTCTTCTTCTTCTTCTTCTTCTTCTTCTTCTGCTTCTCCCGCTACTGCTTCTTCTGCTTCTCCTGCTTGTCCTTCTCCTTCTGCTTCTCCTTCTCCTTCTTCTCCTTCTCTTTCTGCTTCTGCTTCTTCTGATTCTCCAACTTCTCCTTCTTCTTCTCCTTCTGTTTCTGCTTCTCTTTCTGCTTCTTCATCTCCTTCTGCTTCACATTCTCCTGCTCTTTCTCCTTCTTCTGTTTCTCCCTCTGCTTCTGCTTCTTATGCTTCTTCTTTATCTTCTGCTTCTGCTTCTCCTGCTTCTGCTTCTTGTGCTTCTACTGCTTCTTCTTCTGCTTCTGCTTCTTCTGCTTCTACTTCTCTTTCTGCTTCTGCTTCTCCTGCTTGTTTTTCTGCTTCTTCTGCTGCTTCTCTTTCTGCTGCTTCTTCTACTTCTCCTACTGCTTCTCTTTTTGCTTCTCCTTCTGCTTCTGCTTCTGCTTCTTATGTTTCTCCTGCCTGAATTTCTGGTTCTACTTCTTCTGCTGCTTCTCCACTGCTGCTTCTCCTTCTGCTTCTGCTTCTACTTCTGCTTCTGCTTCTTCTCTTTCTCCTGCTTCTCCTTCTGCATCTCCTTCTGCTTGTGCTTGTCCTTATGCTTCTTCTTCTGCTTCTCCTTCTCCTTCTTTTGCTTCTCCTTTTGCTTCTGCTTCTTCTGCTTTTCCTTCTTCTCCTTCTGCTTCTGCTTCTTCTGCTTATCCTTCTGCATCTTCTTCTGCATCTCCTTCTCCTTCTTCTGCTTCTCCTTCTGATTCTCCTTCTGCTTCTTCTTCTTCTTCTGCTTTACCTGCTTCTCTTTCTGCTTCTCCTTCTGTTTCTCCTTCTCCTTCTTGTTCTTCTGCTTTTCCTTCTGCTTCTCGTTCTGCTTTTGCTACAACTGATACTGCTTCTACTTCTTCTGTTTCTTCTGCTTCTCCTTCTGCTTCAGGTTCTGCTTCTGCTTCTTCAGATTCTTATGCTTCTGCTTCTCCTGCTTCTGCTTCTTCTGCTTCCCCTCCTTCTCTTTCTGCTTCTCCTTCTGTTTCTGCTTCTCCTTCTGCTTCTGCTTCTTGTCCTTCTCCTGTTTCTGCTTCTACTGTTTTTGCTTCTCCTGCTTCTCCTTCTGCTGCTCTTTCTGCTTCTCCTGCTGCTTTTCCTTCTCCTGCTTCTCTTTCTGCTTCTCCTTCTGTTTCTCCTTCTCCTTCTCCTTCTTCTGTTTTTCCTTCTGCTTCTCCTTCTGCTTCTGCATCTTCTGCTTCTTCTGCTACTGCCTCTGCTTCTTCTGTTTCTTCTGCTTCTCCTTCTGCATCTCCTTCTGCTTTTGCTTCTCTTTCTGCTTCTGCTTCTCCTTCTGCTTCTCCAGATTCTGCTTCTTGTGCTCCTCCTGCTTCTCCTTCTGCTTCAGGTTCTGCTTCTGCTTCTTCGGCTTCTTCTGCTTCTGCTTCTCCTGCTTCTCTTTTTGCTTTTCCTTCTGTTTCTGCTTCTCCTTCTGCTTCTGCTTCTTTTCCTTCTTCAGTTTCTTCTGCTTCTGCTTCTCCTGCTTCTGATTCTCCTGCTTCTCGTTCTGCTTCTCTTTCTGCTTCTGTTTGTGCTTCTCCTTCTCCTTCTTCTGCTTCTCCTTCTTCTTCTGCTTCTCCTTCTGCTTTTGCTTCAATTTCTCCTTCTGCTTCTCATTCTGCTTCTGCGTCTTCTGTTTCTTCTGCTTCTCCTGCTTCTGCTTCTCCTGATTCTCCTACTTCTCGTGCTGCTTTTCCTTCTGCGTATCTTTCTGCTTCTGCTTATCCTTTTGCTTCTCCTACTCCTAATCTTTCTCTCTCGCCTTCTCCGACTTCTTCTTCTGCTTCTCTTGCTGCTTCTGCTTCTGCTTATTCTACTATTACTGTTTCTTCTGCTTCTGCTTCAGATTGTGCTTCTTCTGTTTCTCCCTCTGCTTCAGATTCTGCTTCTGCTTCTTCGGCTTCTCCTGTTTCTTCTGCTTCTGCTTCTCCTGCTTCTTCTGGTTTTCCTGCTTCTCTTTCTGCTTCTCCTTCTGCTTCTGCTTCTCCTTCTGCTTCTGCTTCTGCTCTTCTCCTTCTTCTGTTTCTTTTGCTTCTGTTTCTTCTGCTTCTTCTTCTGTTTCTTCTGATTCTACTTCTGCTTCTCCTTCTTCTCCTCTTTCTGCTTCTACTTCTGCTTCTTCTGATTTTCCTGCTTCTCCTTCTTGTTCTGCTTCTGTTTCTGCTTCTCTTTCTGCTTCTGCTACTCCTTCTGTTGCTCCTTCTCCTTCTCCTTCTTCTGCTTCTCCTACTGCTTCTGCTTCTGCTTCTTTTGCTTATTCTTTTTCTTCTGCTTCTGCTTCTCCTGCTTCTGCTTCTTCTGTTTCTACTGCTTCTCCTTATTCTTCTCCTGATTCTTCTCCTTATGCTTCGTCTTCTTCTTCTTCTTCTTCTTCTTCTTCTTCTTCTTCTTCTTCTTCTTCTTCTTCTTCTTCTTCTTCTTCTTCTTCTTCTTCTTCTTCTTCTCTTCTC
>NW_012295650.1:0-5076 GCF_000151885.1 Dipodomys ordii
CGCTGTGTCCTGCTGTGTCCCCAATGTGTGCACGCTGTGACCTTCTGTGTCCCCGCTGTGTCCAGCTGTGTCCCCGCTGTGTCCCTCTGTGTAACATTTTGTCCCATGGTGTCCCGCTTTGTCTCCCCCTGTGTCCCCCGCTGAGTCCCCTCTGTGTGGCCGCTGTGTCCCTCTGTGTCCTTGCTGTGTCCCCCGCTGTCACCCGCTTTGTCCCCCGCTGTGTTCTGCTGTGTCACGCTGTGTCCTCGCTGTGTCCCACGCTGTGTCCCGCTGTGTCCCCGCTATGTCCCCAGCTGTGTCCCGCTGTGTCCCGCTGAGTACCCCGCTGTGTCCCGCTATGTTCCCGCATTGTCCCGCTCTGTCCCGCTGTGTCCTCGCTGTGTCCCCCGCTGTGTCCCGTTGTGTCCCCAGCTGTGTACCTCGCTGTGTCCCGCTGTGTCCACGCTGTATCGACGCTGGGTCCCACTGGGTCCCGCTGTGTCCTCCCTGTGTCCCCAGCTATGTCCCGCCGTGTCTGCCACTGTGTCCCGCTGTGTCTACTGCTTTGTCCCCGCTGTGTCCCGCTGTGTCCCGCTGTGTCCTCGCTGTGTCCCCCGCTGTCTCCCGCTTTGTCCCCCGCTTTGTTCCGCTGTGTCACGCTGTGTCCTCCCTGTGTCCCCCGCTGTATCCCGCTGTGTCCCCGCTATGTCCCCAGCTGTTTCCCGCTGTGTTCCGCTGTGTCCCCCGCTGTGTCCCGCTATGTTCCTGCAGTGTCCCGCTGTGTCCCGCTGTGTCCTCGCTGTGTCCCCCGCTGTGTCCCGTTGTGTCCCCAGCTGTGTACCTCGCTGTGTCCCGCTGTGTCCCCGCTGTATCGACGCTGGGTCCCACTGGGTCCCGCTGTGTCCTCCCTGTGTCCCCAGCTATGTCCCGCCGTGTCCGCCAGTGTGTCCCGCTGTGTCTACTGCTTTGTCGCCGCTGTGTCCCGCTGTGTCCCGCTGTGTCCTCGCTGTGTCCCACGCTGTGTTCTGCTGTGGCCTCGCTTTTTTCCTCGCTTTTTTCCTCGCTGTGTCCCGCTGTGTACCCCTCTGTGTCCCCCGCTGTTTCCCGTTGTGTCCCCTGCTGTGTTCCTGCTGTGTCCCCGCTGTGTCCCGCTGTGTACTGCTGCGTCCCCCGCTGAGTCCCGCTGTGTCCCCGCTGTGTCCCAATGTGTCCTCACTCTGTCCCCCGCTGTGTACTGCTGTGTCCTTCCTGTGTCCCCCGCTGTGTCCCGCTGTGTCCCGCTGTGTCCCCCGCTTTGTCCCCCGCTATGTCCCGCTGTGTCCCCCGCTGTGTCCCGCTCTGTCCTTGCTGTGTCCCCCACTGTGTGCCACTGTGTCCTCGCTGTGTCCCCCGCTGTGTCGCGCTGTGTCCTTTTGTGTCACGCTGTTTCCCCGCTGTGTCCCTCTGTGTACCTAGCTGTGTCCAGCTTTGTCCCCGCTGTGTCTCGCTGTGTCCATGCTCTGTCCCACACTGTGTCCCGCAGTGTCCCCCGCTGTGTCCTGCTGTGTCCCCCACTGTGTCCCGCTGTGTCCCCCGCTGAGTCCCAGCTGTGTCACCGCTGTGTCCCGCTGTTTCCTCGCTGTGTCCCCTGCTGTCTCCCTCTCTGTCCCCAGCTGTGTCTCACGCTTTGTCCCTGCTGTGTCCCACTGTGTCCCGCTGTGTCCGGCTGTGCCCCCACTGTGTCCCGTTGTGTAAACAGATGTGTACTATGCTGTGTGACGCTGTGTCCCCGCTGTATCGACGCTGTGTCCCGCTGTGTCCTCGCTGTGTTTCCCGCTGTGTCCCGCTGTGTCCCCTGCTGTGTCCCCTGCTGTGTCCTTGCTGTGTCCCCTGCTGTGTCCCGCTGTGTCCTCACTGGGTCCCCCACTGTGTCCCGCTGTGTCCCTCGCTGTGTCCCGCATGTCCGGCTATGTCCTTCTCAGTCCCCGCTGTGTCCCGCTGTGTCCCCGCTTTGTGCCTGTTGTGTCCTGCTGTGTCCCACCGTGTCCCCGCTGTGTCCCGCTGTGTCCCCCGCTGTGTCCTTGCTGTGTCCCTGCTGTGTCCCGCTGTGTCTTCACTGGGTCCCCCACTGTGTCCCGCTGTGTCCCCCGCTGTGTCCCGCTGTGTCCGGCTATGTCCCTCTCTGTCCCCGCTGTGTCCCGCTGTGTCCCCGCTGTGTGTCTGCTGTGTCCCGCTGTGTCCCACTGTGTCCCCGCTGTGTCCCGCTGTGTCCCGCTGTGTCCCCGCTGTGTGCCTGCTGTGTCCCGCTGTGTACCCCGCTGTGTCCAGCTGTGTCACCGCTTTGTCTTGCTGTGGCCACTCTCTGTCTCCGCTGTCCCCCGCTGTGTGCCCCGCTGTGTCCCCCTGTGTCCCGCTGTGTCCCCAGCTTTGTCCTGCTGTGTCCCGCAATGTCCCCGCTGTGTCCCGCTGTGTAACACTGTGTCCCGTGGTGTCCCACTTTGTCCCAAGCTGTGCCCCCGCTGAGTCCCCTCTGTGTCGCCGCTGTGTCCCCCTGTGTCCTCGCTGTGTCCCCCACTGTCTCCCGCTTTTGACTCCCGCTGTGTTCGCTGTGTCCCACTGTGTCCCCGCTGTGTCCCCAGCTGCGTCCCGCTGTGTCCCGCTGTGTCCCGCTGTGTCCCTGCTGTATCGACGCTGTCTCCTGCTGGGTCCCGCTGTGTCCTCGATGTGTTCCCCGCTGTGTCCCTCTGTGGCCCCAGCTGTGTCTCCCGCTGTGTCCCGCTGTGTCCTCGCTGGGTCCCCTGCTGTGTCCCGCTGTGACACCCGCTGTGTTCCGCTTTGTCCCGCTATGTCCCGCTGTGTCCCCGCTGTGTGCCCGCTGTGTCCCGTTGTGTACTCTGTTGTGTCCAGCTGTGTCACCGTTGTGTTTCGCTTTGGCCCCTCTCTGTCTCCGCTGTCCCCCGCTGTGTCCCCCGCTGTGTCCCGCTGTGTCCCGCTGTGTCCCCCGCTTTGTCCTGCTGAGTCCCATCTGTGTCGCCGCTGTGTCCCGCTGTGTCCTCGCTGTGTCGCCGGCTGTCTGCTGCTTTGTCCCTGCTGTGTCCCTAGCTGTGTCCCGCTGTGTCCCGCTGTGTCCCCCGCTTTGTCCCGCTGAGTCCCATCTGTTTCGCCGCTGTGTCCCACTATGTTCCCGCAGTGTCCCCGCTGTGTCCCGCTGTGTCCCGCTGTGTCCTCGCTGTGTCCCCCGAGTGTCCCGTTGTGTCCCCAGCTGTGCACCCCGCTGTGTCCCGCTGTGTCTCACTGTGTCCCACTGTGTCCTCGCTGTGTTCTCCGCTGTATCCCGATGTGTCCCCCGCTGAGTCCCCGCTATGTCCCTGCTGTGTCCCAATGTGTCCTCGCTGTGTCCCCAGCTGTGGCCTTCTGTGTCCTCCCTGTGTCCCCCGCTGTTTCCCGCTATGTCCCACTGTGTCCCCGCTGTGTGCCCGCTGTTTCCCGTTGTGTACTCTGTTGTGTCCAGCTGTGTCACCGTTGTGTCTCGCTTTGGCCACTCTCTGTCTCCGCTGTCCCCCGCTGTGTTCCCCGCTGTGTACCGCTGTGTCCCCCGCAGTGTCAGCGCTGTGTCCCGCTGTGTCCTCGCTGTGTCCCCCGCTGTCTCCCGCTCTGTACCCCGCTGTGTCTCACACTTTGTGCCTGCTGTGTCCCACTGTGTCGCGCTGTCTCCCGCTGTGTTCACAGCTGTGTACCTCGCTGTGTAACGCTCTGTCCCCGCTGTATCGACGCTGTGTCACGCAGGGTACCGCTGTGTCCTCGCTGTGTTCCCCGCTGTGTTCCGCTGTGTCCGCCACTGTGTCCCGCTGTGTCTACGGCTGTGTCCCCGCTGTGTTCCGCTGTGTCCTCGCTTTTTTACCCCCTGTGTCCCGCTGTGTCCCTGCTGTATCGACGCTGGGTCCCGCTGGGTCCCGCTGTGTCATCCCTGTGTCCCCCGCTGGGTCCCTGCTGTGTCCCCGCTGTGTCCCGCTGTGTACTGCTGTGTCCCCCGCTGAGTCCCGTTGTGTCCCTCTGTGTCCCCCGCTGTGTCCCCCGCTATGTCTTGCTGTGTCCCCCGCTGTGTCCCACTGAGTCCTTGCTGTGTCCCCCGTTGTGTGCTGCTGTGTCCTCGCTGTGTCCCCCGCTGTTTCCTGCTGTGTCCTGCTGTGTCACGCTGTTTCCCCGCTGTGACCCAGCTGTGGCCCTCTGTGTACCCCGCTGTGTCCAGCTTTGTCCCCGCTGTGTCTCGCTGTGTCCCACGCTCTGTCCCCCACTGTGTCCCGCTGTGTCCCCCGCTGTTTCCCACTGTGTCCCCCACTGTGTACCACTGTGTCCCCGCAGGTTCCCTTCTATTTCCCGCTGTGTCCCGCTGTGTTCCGTGGTGTCCTCGCTGTGTCCCCCTGCTGTGTCCCGTTGTGTACCGCTGTGTCCTGGCTTTGTCCCCCACTGTGTCCCGCTGTGTCCCCCGCTGTTTCCCACTGTGTCCCCCACTGTGTAACACTGTGTCCCCGCAGGTTCCCCTCTGTTTCCCGCTGTGTCCCGCTGTGTTCCGTGGTGTCCCTCTTTGTCTCCCGCTGTGTCCCCCGCTGTGTCCCCCGCTGTGTCCTCGCTGTGTCCCCTGTTGTGTCCCGCTGTGTCCTCACTGGGTAGCCCACTGTGTCCCGCTGTGTCCCCTGCTGTCCCCCGCTGTGTCCCGCTGTGTCCCCCGCTTTATCTTGCTGTGTCCCGCAGTGTCCCCGCTGTGTCCCGCTGTGTAAGACTGTGTCCCGTGGTGTCCCATTTTGTCCCATGCTGTGTCCCCAGCTGCATCCCCTCTGTGTCGCCGCTGTGTCCCCTCTCTGTCCTCTGCTGTCCCCCGCTGTGTCCCCCGCTGTGTCCCCCACTGTGACCCGCTGTGTCCCGCTGTGTCCCCCGCTGTGTCCCAACTATGTGCCCCCTGTGTCCCACTGTGTACCCCGCTGTGTCCAGCTGTGTTCCCGCTGTGTCCCGCTGTGACCCGCTGTGTTCCCAGCTGTGTCCCGCTGTGTACCCCTCTGTGTCCCCCTCTGTGTCCCGCTGTGTTCCCCGCTGTGTCCCGCTGTGTCCCGCTGTGTCCCC
>NW_012295651.1:0-2167 GCF_000151885.1 Dipodomys ordii
TTCTCAGTGGGGGACAAGCGGGCCACAGCGGGGGACACAAAGGGGTACACAGCGTGGACACAGTGGGGAACACAGCGAGGACACAACGGGACCCAGCAGGACACAGCGTCGATGCAGCGGGGACATAGCGGGACACAGCGGGGTACACAGCTGTGGTCACAACGGGACACATTGGGGGACACAGCGAGGACCTAGCGGAACACAGCGTGGGACACAGCGAGGACACAGCGGGACACAGCGGGATACAACGGGGACACAGGGAGGACACAGTGGGTCACAGCGGGGGACACAGAGGGTTACACAGTGGGACACAGCGGAAACACAGCGAGGACACAGAGGGAGACAAAGAGGGACACCATGGGACACAGTGTGACACAGCGGGACACAGCGGGGACACTGCAGGGACACAGCGGGACAAAGCGGGGGACAGAGCGGGACACAGCAGGACATAGCGGGGGACACAGCGGGAGACAGCAGGGGACAGAGAGGGGACACAGCGGGACACAGCGGGGACACAGCTGGACACAGCAGGGTACACAGAGGTACACAGCGGGCACACAGTGGTGACACAGCGGGACACAGCGGCGACAGAGCAAGACAGAGCGTGACACAGCGAGGACACATTGGGACACAGCGGGGACACAGCGGAACTCAGCGGGGGACACAGCAGTACACAGCGGGACACAGCGGGACACACCGGGGACACAGCAGGGACACAGCAGGGGACACAGCGGGACACAGCGGGTCACCGCGAGGGACACAGCGGGACACAGCGGGGGACACAGAGGGGTACACAGCGAGACACAGAGGGAATACAGCGAGGACACAGCAAGATCCAGCCGGACACAGCGTTGATACTGCGGGGACCCAGCAGGACACAGCGGGGTACACAGCTGGGGACACAACGGGACACAGCAGGGGACACAGAGAGGACACAGCGGAACACAGCGTGGGACACAGCGTGGACACGGCGGGACACAGCGTGACACAGTGGGGACACAGCAGGGACACAGCAGGGACACAGCGGGGGACACAGCGGGACACAGCGGGGAACACAGCGGGACACAGCGAGGGACACAGTGGGGGACACAGCGGGACACAGCAGGGAACAACAAGAGGACCCAGCGGGACACAGCGGGACTCAGCGTCGATACAGCAGAGACACAGCGGGACACAGCGGGGTACACAGCTGGGGAAACCACGGGACACAGTGGTGGACACAGGGGGACACAGCGGGACACAGCAGGGCACAGCGGGGACAAAGCAGGAAACACAGCGAGGAACAGAGCAGGACACAGCGGGGGACACAGCGAGGACACAGGTACACAGCGGGACACAGCGGGGGACAAAGAGGGGTACACAGCGGGACACAGCGGGAAACACAGCAAGGACACAGCGGGGGACAAAGCGGGACACCACGGGACACAGTGTGACACAGCGGGACACAGCGGGGACACTGCAGGGACACAGCGGGACACAGCGGGACACAGCGGGACACAGCGGGGGACACAGCGGGGGACAGCAGTGGACAGAGAGGGGACACAGCGGGCACACAGTGGGGACATAGCGGGACACAGCGGGACACAGCGGGGAAAGAGCAGGACAGAGCGTTACACAGCGAGGACACATTGGGACACAGCGGGGAAACAGTGGAACTCAGCGGGGGACACAGCAGTACTCAGCGGGACACAGCGGGACACACCGGGGACACAGCGGGACACAGAGGCGACACAGAGGGGACTCAGCAAGGGACACAGCGGGGGACAAAGCGGGACACCATGGGACACAGTGTGTCACAGTGGGACACAGCGGGGACACTGCGGGGACACAGCGGGAAAAAGCGGGGGACACAGCGGGACACAGCAGAACACAGCGGGGGAAACAGCGGGGGACAGCGGAGACAGAGAGGGGACACAGCGGGACACAGTGGTGACACAGCTGGACACAACGGAGTACACAGTGGGACACAGCGGGCACACAGCGGGGACACAGCAGGACACAGAGGGACACAGCTGGGACAGAGCGGAACACAGCGGGACACAGCGGGACACAGAAGGGGACACAGCGGGACACAGAGGGGGACACAGTGCGACACAGCAGGTGAAAATGGAGTACACAGCAGGACACATCTTGACACAGCGGGACAGAGTGGGGACACAGCGGGGGA
>NW_012295652.1:0-2907 GCF_000151885.1 Dipodomys ordii
CAGCGGGACACAGCGGGAAACAGCGGTGACCCTGCGGGGACACAGCGGGACACAGCGGGGGACACTGTGGGACACAGTGGGGGGACACAGCGGAACACAGTGGGGGACAGAGCGTGGGACACAGCGAGACACAGCGGGGACAAAGCTGGACACAGCGGGATAAACAGCGGGACACAGCGGGGACACAGCGGGAACACAGCGGGGGACACAGCGGGGGACACAGCGGGACACAACTGGGAACACAGCGAGGACACAGCGGGCGACACAGCGGGACACAGCCGGACACAGCGGGGACAAAGCGGGGACATAGGGGGGGACAGAGCGAGGACACAGCGGCACACAGCTGGGGACACAGCAAGGACACAGCGGGACACAGCGGGGGACACAGCGGGACACAGCGGGGGACACAGCGGGACGCAGTGGGGGACACAGCGGGACACAGCGCGGACACAGCGGGGACACAGCGGGACACAGCGGGTCCCAGCAGGAACACAGCGGGGGATAAAGGTGAGACACAGCGAGACACAGCGGGTAACTGCGGGACACAGCGGGGGACAGAGCAGGACACAGCAGGACACAGCGGGACACAGCGGGACACAGCGGGAGACACAGTGGGACACAGAGGGGGACACAGAGGGGTACACAGCGGGACACAGCGGGTAACACAGCTGGGGACACAAAGGGACACATCCGGGGACACAGCGAGGACACAGCGGAACACAGCATGGGACACAGCGGGACACAGGGGGACACAGCAGAACACAGCGGGACACAGCAGGGACACAGCAGTATACACAGCGGGACAAGCGGGGGACACAGCGGGACACAGCGGGACATAGCGGGGACACAGCGGGACTCCGCGGGGGACACAGCAGTAGACAGCGGGACACAGCGGGACACAGTGGAGGACACCGAAGGGTACACAGCGGGACACAGCGGAGAACACAGCGAGGACACAGACGGACCCAGCGGGAGACAGCGTAGATACAGCGGGGACACAGCGGGACACAGCGGGTACACAGCTGGGGACACAAAGGGACACATCGGGGGACACAGCGAGGACACAGCGGAACACAGCGAGGGAAACAGCGAGGACACAGCGGGACACAGCGGGACACAGCAGGGACAGAGCAGTAGACACAGCAGGACACCACGGGACACAGCGGAACACAGCGGAACACAGCGGGGACACTGCGGGAACACAGCGGGACACAGCAGGTTACACAGCGGGACACAGCGGGGACACAGCGGGGGACAAAGCGGGGACACTACGGGACAGAGCGGGACACGGCGGGACACAGCGGGGACACAGCAGTAGACACAGTGGGACCCAGTGGGGGACACAGCGGGACACAGCGGAGAGTATCGAGGAGATACAGTGGGGGACAAACTGTTACACCACGGGACACAGTGGGACACAGCGGGGCACAGCAGGGACACTGCGGGACAATAACGGGACAAAGCTGGGTACACAGCGGGACAAAGAGGGACAGAGCGGGGGACAGCGGGGACACACATGGGGACAACGGGGACACAGCCTGACACAGCGGGAACAAAGCGGGGACACAGCGAGGACACAGCAGGACAAAGCATGGGACAAAGCGGGAGACATCGGGGGACACAGCGAGGACACAGCGGGACACAGCGCGGACACAGAAGGGACTCAGCGGGGGACACAGCGGGGGACAAAGCAGGACACCACTGGACACAGTGTGACAATCGGGACACAGCAGGGACACTGCGGGGACACAGCGAGTCAAAGCGGGGGACACAGCACCACACAGTGGGACACAGCAGGGGACACAGTGGGGGACAGATAGGGGACACAGCGGGACACAGCGGGGACAGAGCTGGACACAGCGGGGTACACAGCGTGACAAGGCGAGCACACAGCGGGACACAGCGGGACACAGCGGGACACAGCGGGGACAGAGTGGGACACAGCAGGACACAGCCGGACACAGCGGAGGACATACCGGGACACAACGGGGGACACAGCGAGGACATAGCGGGACACAGCGGGGGACACAGCGGGACAGAGCGGGGACACAGCAGTGGAAACAGTGGGACACAGCGGGGGACACAGCGGGACACATCGGGGGACACAGCGGGGGACACATCGGGACACATCGGGACACACATGGGTCACAAGGGGGCACAGCGGGACACAGCGGGGGACAAAGCGAGGACACTTTGGGACACAGGGGGGACACAGCGGGACTCAGCGGGGGACACAGCAGTACACAGCGGGACACAGTAGGACACAGCGGGGACACAGCAAGAACACAACGGGGGACAGAGTGGGACACAGCGGGACACAGTGGGGGACAAAGCGGGACACAGCGGGGGACACAGAGGGGTACACAGCAGGACACAGCCGCGAACACAGCGAGGACACAAAGGGACCCAGCGGGACACAGAGTCGATGCAACGGGGACATAGCGGGACACAGAGGGGTACACAGCTGGGTTCACAACGGGACACAGCGGGGGACACAATGAAGACACAGCGGAACACAGCGTGGGACACAGCGAGGACACAGCGGGACACAGCAGGACACAGTGGGACTCAGCGGGGACACAGGGAGGACACAGCGGGACACAGCGGAGGACTCAGCGGGACACAGCGGGGACACAGTGAGGACATAGCGGGACACAGCGGGGACACAGCGGGGACTCACCGGGGGACACAGCGGGGGACAATGCGGGACACCAAGGGACACAGTGTGACACAGAGGGACACAGCGGGGTACACAGCTGGGGACAAAAGGAAAACACCGGGGGACATAGCGGGACACAGCGGGACACAGCGGGACATAGCGGGGACAAAGCGGGGGACATAGAGGGGGGACAGAGCGGGACACAGCAGGGACCCAGCGGGACCCAGCGGGGAAACAACGTGGACTCA
>NW_012295653.1:0-693 GCF_000151885.1 Dipodomys ordii
TCCTGTTAGCCTTCACTTCTTTATTTAGTTTATTTCTATATGCCTACGTAATTTGTAAGTATTCTACTGTAACATTTTTATGTTTGATCATGCATTTCGTGTTCTCTCTATCCTCCTCTCATATTATCCTCTTCTATCAGTATTATTTATTTATAAGTACATAAGCTAAGCGTTTCCTTTTCAAAAGTTAACCTTATCCTCTTTCTTAGGTTTTTTGATATCTTTGCTCCCATTCTGTTAAACCATTTCCGATAAAGATCAGGACTTGATTACATCCTAACTTTCCTTGGCATCCTCCCTCCACCCCCACCCAATCTTCCCCCCCCCACCAAAGTTGTAAAGTTCGTTTTCAACATAACGACTTGTACTTCTCATTGACCCATTATGACTTTTATTGAATAGCATGATGTGCCAAAGTCTACTAAGATGACATGTGGAGCTGTGATGTAATGAATAATACCACGTAATAAATGAAGTTCAGCCTTTCCTTCATTCATGGTCACTAAGAAAGATTTTTTTTTTATTTTTCTACTTGAAAAATATCAGTAAATGTCTCAAGTAAAAAATTTACGGTATTTATGCCACAATCTTTTTGTATTCTACGTATTCTTTTAAAGTTCTATCTGTAGATGCTTGTACTCTAGCTCCACATTGTAGGAAGTGGTGCTGTGGCTCAAGCAGTAGAGCGCTTGC
>NW_012295654.1:0-5073 GCF_000151885.1 Dipodomys ordii
TGTCCCGCTTTTTCCCCCGCTGTTTCCCCCGAAGAGTCCCCTTTGTGTCCCCACTGTGTCCCGCTCTGTCCATGCTGTGTCCTGCTGTGTCACGCTGTGTCCCCACCTTGTGCCCGCTGTGTCCCGCTGTGTACTCCGTTGTGTCAGGCTGTGTCCCCCGCTTTGTCCCGCTGTGTCCCCGCAGTGTCGCCGCTGTGTCCCGCTGTGTCACACTGTGTCCCATGGTGTCCTGCTTTGTCCCCAGCTGTGTCCCCCGCTGAGTACCCTCGATGTCCTGCTGTGTCCCGCTGTATTCCGTGGAGTCCCGCTTTGTCCCCCGCTGTGTCCCCAGCTGAGTCCCCGCTGTGTCCCCGCTGTGTCCCCGCTGTGTCCCGCTGTGTCCTCGCTGTGTCCGCCGCTGTCTCCCGCTCTGTCCCCCGCTGTGTCTCACGCTTTATCCCGTCTGTATCGCACTCTGTCCCACTGTGTCCCGCTGTTTCCACCACTGTGTCCCTTTGTGTCCCCAGCTGTGTAACCCGCTGTGTAACGCTGTGAATTCCGCTGTATCGAGGCTGTGTCACGCTGGGTCCCGCTGTGTCCTTGCTCTGTTATTCGTGGTGTCCCCTTCTGTCCCCCGCTGTGTCCCCCGCTCTGTCCTACTGTGTCCCCCGCTGTGTCCCTGCTGTGTCCCCGCTGTGTCCCCCGCTGAGTCCCCTCGGTGTCCTGCTGTGTCCTCGCTGTGTGCCCTGCTGTCTCCCACTTTGTCCCACGCTGTGTCCCACTGTGTCCTCGCTGTGTCCCCCGCTGTGTCCCGCTATGTCCCCGCTGTGTCCCAAGCTGTGTCCCGCTGTTTACCCCGCTGTGTCCTGCTATGTTCCCGCAGTGTCCCCGCTGTGTCCCTGCTGTGTCCTGCTGTGTCCTCGATGTGTTCCCCGCTGTGTTCCGTTGTGTCCCCAGCTGTGTACCCCGCTGTGTCCCGCTGTGTCCCCGCTGTATCGACGCTGTGTCCCGCTGTGTCCCGCTGTGTCCTGCTTTGTCCCCCGCTGTGTCCCCCGCTGAGTCCCCGCTGTGTCCCCGCTGTGTCCCGCTCTGTCCTCCCTGTGTCCCCCGCTGTGTCCTGCTGTGTCCCCTGCTTTGTCCCGCTGTGTCTACTGCTGTGTTCCTGCTGTGTCCGGCTGTGTCCTGCTGTGTCCCCCTGTGTCCTCACTGTGTCCCACGCTGTGTTCCGCTGAGTACTTGCTGTGTCCCCCGATGTGCCCCGTTGTGTCCCCAGCTGTGTACCCCGCTGTGGCCCACTCTGTCCCCGCTGTATCGACGCTGTGTCCCGCTGGGTCCCGCTGTGTCCTCGCTGTGTCCACCGCTGTGTCCCGCTGTGTCCACCGCTGTGTACCGCTGTGTCCCGCTGTGTCCCCAGTTGTGTCCCACTGTGTCCCGCTGTGGCCCCCGCTGTGTCCCCCGCTGTGTCCCCCTGTGTTCCCGCTGTCTCCCACTGTGTCCACTGCTGTGTCCCCGCTGTGTCCCACTTTTTCCCCCGCTGTGTCCTCGCTGTGTCTCCCGCTGTGTCCCGCTGTGTCCTCGCTGTGTCCCCTGCTATGTCCCCGCTGTGGCCCCTCTGTGTCCCGCTGTGTCCCGCTCTGTCCCTGCTGTGTCCTGCTGTGTCACGCTGTGTCCCCAGTTTGTGCCCGCTGTGTCCCGCTGTGTATTCCGTTGTGTCAGGCTGTGTCCCCCGCTTTGTCCCGCTGTGTCCCCGCAGTGTCCCCGCTGTGTCCCGCTGTGTCACACTGTGTCCCATGGTGTCCTGCTTGGTCCCCAGCTGTGTCCCCTGCTGAGTACCCTCGGTGTCCTGCTGTGTCCTCGCTGTGTGCCCCGCTTTCTCCCACATTGTCCCACGCTGTGTCCCACTGTGTCCTCGCTGTGTCCCCCGCTGTGTCCCGCTGTGTCCCCCACTCTCTTCCGCGGTTTCCCGCTGTGTCCCCCGCTGTGTCCCGCTGTGTCCCCGCAGGGTCACCGCTGTTTCGCGCTGTGTCCCGCTGTGTTCCGTGGTGTCCCGCTTTGTCCCCCGCTGTGTCCCCAGCTGAGTCCCCGCTGTGTCTCCGCTGTGTCCCCGCTGTGTCCCGCTGTGTCCTCACTGTGTCCCCCGCTGTCTCCCGCTCTGTCCCCCGCTGTGTCTCACGCTTTATCCCGTCTGTGTCCCACTCTGTCCCGCTGTGTCCCGCTGTGTCCACCACTGTGTCCCTTTGTGTCCCCAGCTGTGTAACCTGCTGTGTAACGCTGTGAATCCCGCTGTATCGAGGCTGTGTCCCGCTGGGTCCCTCTCTGTCCTTGCTCTGTTATTCATGTTGTCCCTCTCTGTCCCCCACTGTGTCCCCTGCTCTGTCCTACTGTGTCCCCCGTTGTGTCCCGTTTTGTCCCGCTGTGTCCTCGCTGTGTCCCCCGCTGTCTCACTCTCTGTCCCCCACTGTGTCTCACGCTTTGCCCTGCTGTGTCCCACTGTGTTCCGCTGTGTCCCGCTGTGCCCCCACTGTGTCCCGTTGTGTCCACAGCTGTGTACCATACTGTATAATGCTGTGTCCCTACTGTATCGACGCTGTGTCCCGCTGGGTCCTGCTATGTACTCGGTTGTGTCCAGCTTTGTCACCGCTGTGTCCCCCGCTTTGTCCTGCTGTGTCCTCGCTGGCTTCCCTGCTGGGTCCCACTGTGTCCCCCGCTGTGTCACGCTGTGTCCCGCTGTGTCCCGCTCTGTCCCTGCTGTGTCCCGCTGTGCCCTGATGTGTCCTAGCTGTGTCCCCCGCTGTCTCGAGCTCTGTCCCTCGCTGTGTCTCACGATTTGTCCTTGCTTTGTCCCACTGTGTCCCGCTGTGTCCCGCTGTGCCCACACTGTGTCCCCTTGTGTCCACAGATGTGTACCACACTGTGTAACGCTGTATCCCCGCTGTATCGACGTTGTGTCCTCCTGGGTCCAGCTGTGTCCTCGCTGTGTTCCCTGCTGTGTTCCGCTGTGTCCCCCGGTGTGTCCCCCGCTGTGTCCTCGCTGTGTCCCACGCTGTATCCCGCTGTGTCCTCGCTGTGTCCCCCGCTGTGTCCCGCTGTGTCCCCCGCTGTGTCCCGCTGTGTCCCGCTGTGTCCCCTGCTGTGTACCCTGCTTTGTCCCGCTGTGTCCTCGCTGTGTCCTGCTCTGTCTCCTCCTTGTCCCCGCTGTGTTCCGCTGTGTCCCGTGGTGTCCCGCTTTGTCCCCCGCTGTGTCCCCCGCTGAGTCCCTGCTGTGTCCCCGCTGTGTCCCGCTCTGTCCTCCCTGTGTCCCCGGCTGTGTCCCGCTCTGTCCCCTGCTGTGTCCTGTTGTGTCTACTGCTTTGTTCCTGCTGTGTCCCGCTGTGGCCCACTCTGTCCCCGCTGTATCGACGCTGTGTTCCGCTGGGTCCCGCTGTGTCCTCGCTGTGTCTACCGCTGTGTACCGCTCTTTCCACCGCTGTGTCCCGCTGTGTCCCCCGCTCTGTCACCCTTTGTCTACCGCTGTGTCCCGTTGTTTCGCCCGCTGTGTCCCGCTGTGTCCTCGCTGTGTCCCCCTCTGTCTCCCGCTCTGTCCCACCCTGTGTCTCACGCTTTGTCCCCGATGTGTCCCACTGTGTTCCGCTGTGTCCCGCTGTGCCCCCACTGTGTCCCGTTGTGTCCACAGATGTGAACCACGCTGTGTAATGCTGTATCCCCGCTGTATCGACGCTGTGTCCCGCTGGGTCCCGCTGTGTCCTCGCTGTGTTCCCCGCTGTGTCCCGCAGTGTCCCCCGCTGTGTCCCCCGCTGTGTCCTCCCACTGTGTCCGCTGTGTCCTCGCTGGGTCCTCCGCTGTGTCCCGCTGTGTCCCCCGCTGTGTCCCGCTGTGTCCTGCTCTGTCCTGCTCTGTCCCTGCTGTGTCCCTCTGTGTACTGCTGGGTCCTCGCTATGTCCCCCGCTGTCTCCCGCTCTGTCCCCCACTGTGTCTTACGATTTGTCCTCGCTGTGTCCCACTGTGTCCCGCTCTGTCCCGCTGTGCCCTCACTGTGTCCCGTTGTGCCCACAGATGTGTACCACGCTGTGTAAGGCTGTATCCCAGCTGTATCGACGCTGTGTCCCGCTGGGTCCCGCTGGGTCCTCGGTGGGTCCACCGCTGTGTCCCGCTGTTTCCACCGCTGTGTCCCGCTGTGTCCTCGCTGTGTCTCCCGCTGTCTCCCGCTCTGTCCCACGCTGTGTCTCACGCTTTGTCCCCGCTGTGTCCCACTGTGTTCCGCTGTGTCCCGCTGTGCCCCCACTGTGTCCCGTTGTATCCACAGCTGTGTACCACGCTGTGTAATGCTGTGTCCCCGCAGTATCGACGCTGTGTCCCGCTGGGTCTCGCTGTGTCCTCGCTGTGTTCACGGCTGTGTCCCGCAGTGTCCCCCGCTGTGTCCCCCGCTGTGTCCTCGCTGTGTTCCCCGCTGTGTCCCGCTGTGTCCTCGCTGGGTCCCCCACTGTGTCCCAATGTGTCCCTCGCTGTGTCCCGCTCTGTCCCTGCTGTGTCCCGCTGTTTCCTGCTGTGTCCTCGCTGTGTCCCCCGCTGTCTCCCGCTCTGTCCCCCGCTACGTCTCACGATTTGTCCTCTCTGTGTCCCACTGTGTCCTGCTGTGCCCCCACTGTGTCCCGTTGTGTCCACAGATGTGTACCACGCTATGTAACGCTGTATCCCAACTGTATCGACGCTGTGTCCTGCTGGGTCCCGCTGTGTCCTCGCTGTGTTCCCCACTGTGTCCCGCAACGTCCCCCGCTGTGTCCCCCGCTCTGTCCTCGCTGTGTCCCCCGCTGTGTCCCGCTGTGTCCTCGCTGGTTCCTCCGCTGTGTCCCACTGTGTCCCCCGCTGTGTCCCGCTGTGTCCTCGCTGGATACCCCGCTGTGTCCCGCTGTGTCCCCCGCTGTGTCCCCCGCTGTGTCATGCTGGGTCCCGCTGGGTCCCCGCTGTGTCTCCGCTGTGTCCCACTGTGTCCCCCGCTGTGTCCCCGCTGTGTCCCGCTGTGTCCCCCGCTGTGTCCCGCTGTGTGCCGCTGTGTCCCCCGCTGTGTCCCGCTGTGACCCACGCTGTGTCCTGCTG
>NW_012295655.1:0-5073 GCF_000151885.1 Dipodomys ordii
GGGGACACAGCTGGGATTCATTGGGATACAGCGGGGCTCACAGTGGGGTATCCAGCTGTTCTCATCGGTGATCTCAGCGAGGTCACAGCGGGTTCTCAGGCGGTACACAGTGTGAAATATAGCGGGGATTCAGTGTTACACAGCGTGGTACACAGTTGTAAACACAATGGGACACAGTGGGGGCTCAGCGGGATTCAGCGGGATACAGTGGGACACAGCGTGGACAAAGCTTGTGACACAGCGGGGTACAGAGCAGGAGACAGTGGGGGTCACAGTGAGGACTCAGCGGGACACAGCGCTGACATTGTGGGGGTCCCAGCGGGGGACTCAGCGGAGGACACAGCCGGATATAGCGGGACACAGCGGGTGAAACAGGGGGGCACCACGGGACACAGTGGGACACAGCGGGACACAGCGGGGTCACTGCGGGACACAGTGGGGGACAAAGCAGGACACAGCAGGACACAGCGTGGACGCAGCGGGACACAGCGGGACACAGCGGGACACGGCGGGGGACACAGCGGGACACAGAGCGGGACATAGCGAGGACACAGCGGGTCACAGCGGGACACAGCGGGGGACACAGCGAGGACACAGTGGGGGACACAGTGGGGGAAACAGCTGGACACAGCGGGGAACACAGCGAGGAAACAGCGGCACCCAGCGGGACACAGCGTAGATACAGCGGAGACACAGCGTTACACAGCATGGTACAAAGCTGTGGACACAACGGGACACAGTGGGGGCACAGCGGGACACAGCGGGACGCAGTGGGACACAGCGGGGACAAAGCGTGAGACAAAGCAGGGGACAGAGCTGGAGACAGCGGGGGACACAGCGGATACACAGCGAGGACACAGCGAGACAGAGCGGGACACTGCAGGGCACAGCGGGGGACACAGAGGGACAAAGCAGGGGACACAGCGAGGACACAACGTAACACAGAGTGGGACACAGTGAGGACACAGCAAGACAAAGCGGGGACACAGGGGCGACTCACCGGGGAACACAGCGGGGGACAAAGCGGGACACCACAGAACACAGTGGTAAACAGCGGGACACAGCGGGGAAACTGCGGGGCCACAGGGGGACAAAGCGTGGGGACACATAGGGACACAGCGGGGGACACAGCGGGGGACACAGCGGGACACAGTGGGACACAGCGGGGCACACAGGGGGGACACAGCGGGACACAGCGGGGAACACAGCGAGGACACAGGGGGATCCAGCGGTACACAGCGTCGATACAGCGGGGACACAGCGTTACACAGCATGGTACACAGCTGTGAACACAACGGGACACAGTGGGGGCACAGCGGGACACAGCGGGACACAGTGGGACACAGCGGGGACAAAGCTTGAGACACAGCGGGGTACAGAGCGGGAGACAGCGGGGGACACAGCGAGGACACAGCGGGACACAGCGCTGACACTGCGGGGGACACAGCGGGGGACACAGCGGGTGACACAGCCGGACACAGCGGGACACAGCGGGGGACACAGGGGGGACACAGCGGGACCCAGCGCGGGACACAGCGAGGACACATTGGGACACAGCGGGGACACAGCGGGACTCAGCGGGGGACACAGCAGTACACAGCTGGACACAGTGGGTCACAGCGAGGGACACAGAGGGGTACATAGCGGGACACAGTGGGGAACACAGCGAGGACACAGCGGGACCCAGCGGGACACAGCAGGGGGACACAGCCGGACACAGCAGGGACACAGCGGGGACACAGCAGGACCCAGCAGGACACAGCGGGTACACAGCGGGACACAGCGGGACACAGCGGGGGACACAGCCAGACACAGCAGGGACACAGTAGGACACAGCGTGGGACAAAGCGGGAGACAGCGGAGGACACAGCGAGGACACAGCTGGACTCAGCGGGGACACAGAGGGGACTCAGCAGGGGACATAGAGGGGAAAAAGCGGGACACCACGGGACACAGTAGGACACAGCGGGACACAGCAGGACACAGCGGGGGACACAGCGGGACACAGCGGGGGGCACAGCGGGACACAGCGGGGACACAGAGGGGACTCAGCAGTGGACAACGCGTGGGACAAATCGGGACACCACAGGACACAGTGGGACACAGCGGGACACAGCGGGGACTCTGCGGGGACACAGCGGGACAAAGCGGGGGACCCAGCGGGACACAGCGGGACACAGAAGGACCCAGCGGGGAAACACGGGGGACACAGTTTGACACAGCGAGGACAATGCGGGGCACAGCGGGGGACACAGCCGGACACAGCGGGGGACACAGGGAGGACACAGCGGAACACAGAATGGGACAATGCGAGGATACAGCGAGAAACAGCGAGACACAGCGGGACTCAGCGGGGACCCAGTAGTGGACACAGCAGGACACAGCGGGGGACAAAGCGGGACACCACGGAACACAGCAGGACACAGCGTGAAACAGCGGTGAACCTGCGGGGACACAGCGGTACACAGCGGGGGACACAGCGGGACACAGCGGGACACAGCGGGGGACACAGCCGGACACAGCAGGGACACAGCGGGGACACAGCGGTACACAGTGGGGGACACATGGAGGACTCAGCGGGACAAAGCGGGGACACAGCGGCGACTCACCAGGGGACACAGCGGGGGACAAAGCGGGACACCACAGAACACAGTGGGAAACAGCGGGACACAGCGGGGAAACTGCGGGGACACAGGGGGACAAAGCGTGGGACACATAGGGACACAGCGGGGGACACAGTGGGGGACACAGCGGGACACAGCGGGGAACACAGCGAGGACACAGCGGGACCCAGTGGGACACAGCGTCGATACAGCGGGGACACAGCGTTACACAGCGTGGTACACAGCTGTGAACACAACGGGACACAGTGGGGGCACAGCGGGACACAGCGGGACACAGTGGGACACAGCGGGGACAAAGCTTGAGACACAGCGGGGTACAGAGCGGGAGACAGCGGGGGACACAGCGAGGACACAGCGGGACACAGCGCTGACACTGCGGGGGACACAGCGGGGGACATAGGGGGGGACACAGCCGGACACAGTGGGACACAGCGGGGGACACATGGGGGACACAGCGGGACCCAGCGCGGGACACAGCGAGGACACATTGGGACACAGCGGGACTCAGCGGGGGACACAGCAGTACACAGCTGGACACAGTGGGTCACAGCGAGGGACACAGAGGGGTACATAGCGGGACACAGTGGGGAACACAGCGAGGACACAGCGGGACCCAGCGGGACACAGCGCGAGACACAGCTAGACACAGCAGGGACACAGCGGGGACACAGCGGGAACCAGCAGGACACAGCGGGACACAGCGGGACACAGCGGGGGACACAGCCGGACACAGCAGGGACACAGTAGGACACAGCGTGGGACAAAGCGGGAGACAGTGGAGGACACAGCGAGGACACAGCTGGACACAGCGGGGACACAGAGGGGACTCAGCAGGGGACATAGAGGGAAAAAAGCGGGACACCACGGGACATAGTAGGACACAGCGGGACACAGCGGGGACACTGCGGGACACAGCCGGGGGACACAGCGGTGGACAGCGGGGGAAAGAGAAGGGACACAGCAGGACACAGAGGGGACACAGCTGGACACAGAAGGGTACACAGCGGGGCACAGCGGACACACAACAGGGACAGAGCTGGACACAGAGGGACACAGATGGGACAGAGCGTGACACAGCGGGACACAGCGGGACAGAGCAGGGGACTCAGCGGGACACAGCGGGGGACACAGGGAAGACACAGCTGGACACTGAGGGAGACAGAGCGAGGACACAGCCGGACACAGCGAAACACAGCGTGACACAGTGTGGACACAGCAGGGGACACAGGGGTCAGAGCGGAGGACACAGAGGGACACAGCGGGGTACACAGCAGGCACAAAGCGGGCCACAGCAGGGGACACAGCGAGGACAAAGCGGGACACAGCGGTGACACAGCGGGACACAGCTGGGGACACTGCGGGACACAGCGGGACACAGCAAGGACACAGCGGGGGACACAGCAGGACACAGCCGGACACAGCCGGGGACAGAGCGGGACACAGCGAGAGACACAGCGGGGGACACAGCGGGACACAGCGGGGAACAAAGAGAGGACACAGCGGGACCCAGCGGGACACAGCGTCGATAGAGTGGGGACACAGTGGGACACAGAGGTGAAACAATCGGACTCAGCGGGGGCCCTGTGGGACCCAGCGGGACCCAGCGGGGACACAGCAAGGACACAGCAGGGGACACAGCGGGACACAGCGGGGGACACAGCAAGGGACACAGCGGGAGACAGAGCGGGACACAGTGGGGAACACAGAGAGAGACACAGCAGGACCCAGCGGGACACAGCGTCGATACAGCGGGTACACAGCGGAACACAGCGGGGTAACAGCTGTTGACACAACGGGACACAGTGGGGGACACAGCGGGACACAGCGGGACACAGCGGGGCACAGCAGGGACAAAACGGGAGACACAGTGGGGAACAGAGCAGGACACAGCGGGGGACACAGAGAGGACACAGTGGGGACACAGCGAGACTCAGCCGGGGACACAGCGGGGGAAAAAGCGGGACACCACGGGACACAGTGGGACACAGCGGGACACAGCGGGTTCACTGCGGGGCACAGTGGGGGACAAAGCGGGACACAGCGGGACACAGCGGGGACGCAGCGGGACACAGCGGGACACAGCGGGACACGGCGGGGGACACAGCGGGACACAGAGCGGGAAATAGCGAGGACACAGCGGGACACAGTGGGGGACACAGCGAGGACACAGTGGGCGACACAGTGGGGGAAACAGCTGGACACAGCGGGGAACACAGCGAGGACACATCGGGACCCAGCGGGACACAGCGTCGATACAGCAGAGACACAGCGTTACACAGCATGGTACAAAGCTGTGGACACAACGGGACACAGTGGGGGCACAGCGGGACACAGCGGGACGCAGTGGGACACAGCGGGGACAAAGCGTGAGACACAGCAGGGGACAGAGCTGGAGACAGCGGGGGACACAGCGGGGACACAGCGAGGACACAGCGGGACAGAGCGGGGG
>NW_012295656.1:0-2682 GCF_000151885.1 Dipodomys ordii
TCGCTGTGTCCCGCTGTGTCTCGCTGTGCCCCCACTCTGTCCCGTTGTGTCCACAGCTGGGTACCACGCTGTGTAACACTGTGTACATGCTGTATCGACGCTGTGTCCTGCTGGGTCCCGCTGTGTCCTCGCTGAGTTCCCCGCTGTGTCCCGCTGTGTCCCCAGCTGTGTCCCCCGCTGTGTCCCGCTGTGTCCTAGCTGGGTCCCCTGCTGTGTCCCGCTGTGTCCCATGCTGTGTTCCGCTGTGTCCCGCTATGTCCCGCTTGGTCCCTGCTGTGTCCCCGCTGTGTGCCCGGCTGTGTCCTGCTGTGTACTACGTTGTGTCCAGCTGTGTCACCGCTGCGTCTCTCTTTGGCCCCTCTCTGTCTCCGCTGTTCCCCGCTGTGTCCCGCTGTGTCCCCCGCTTTGTCCCGCTGAGTCCCCTCTGTGTCGCCGCTGTGTCCCGCTGTGTCCTCGCTGTGTCCCCCGCTGTCTGCCGCTTTGTCCCCACTGTGTCCCTAGCTGTGTAGCGCTGTGTCCCGCTGTGTACCCCGCTGTGTCCCACTATGTTCCCGCAGTGTCCCTGCTGTGTCCCGCTGTGTCCCTCTGTGTCCTCGCTGTGTCCCCCGTAGTGTCCCGTTGTGTACACAGCTGTACACCCCGCTGTGTCCCGCTGAGTCCCCGCTGTAACGACGCTGGGTCCCGCTGGGTCCCGCTATGTCTTCCCTGTGTTCCCAGCTGTGTCCCGCTGTGTCCCCCGCTGTGTCCCGCTGTGTCCCCAGCTGTGTACCCCGCTGTGTCCCGTTGTGTTCCCGCTGTATCGACGCTGTGTCCCGCTTGATCCCGTTGTGTCCTCGGTGTGTTCCCTGCTTTATCCCGCTGTGTACCCCTCTGCGTCCCTCGCTGTGTCCCGCTGTGTCCCGATGTGTACTGCTGTGTCCCCCGCTGCGTCCCGCTGTGTCCCTGCTGTGTCCCAATGTGTCCTCGCTGTGTCCCCCACTGTGTCCCGCTGTGTCCCCCATGTGTCCCCCGCTGTGTCCCTCTGTGTCCCGCTGTGTCCCCCGCTGTGTTCCCCGCTGTGTACCGCTGTGTGCCCCGCAGTGTCAGCACTGTGTACCGCTGGGTCCTCGCTGTGTCCCCCGCTGTCTCCCGCTCTGTACCCCGCTGTGTCTCAAGCTTTGTCCCTGCTGCGTCCCACTGTGTCCCGCTGTGTCCCGCTGTGCCCCCACTGTGTCCCGTTGTGTTCACAGCTGTGTACCACGCTGTGTAACGCTCTGTCCCCGCTGTATCGACGCTGTGTCGCCCTGGGTCCCGCTGTGTCCTCGCTGTGTTCCCCGCTGTGTCCCGCTGTGTCCGCCACTGTGTCCCGCTGTGTCTACAGCTGTGTCCCCGCAGTGTCCCGCTGTGTCCTCGCTGTGTCCTCGCTGTGTCCCACGTTGTGTTCCGCTGTGTCCTCGCTTTTTTACCCGCTTTGTCCTGCTGTGTCCCTGCCATATCGACGCTGGGTTTACCTGGGTCCCTTTGTGTCCTCCCTGTGTCCCCCGCTGTGTCCCGCTGTGTCCCCCGCTGTGTCTGTGCTGTGTCCCCTCTGTGTCCTGGTGTGTCCCACTGTGTACTGCTGTGCCCCGCTGAGTCCCGCTGTGTCCCCGCTGTGTCCCAATGTGTCCTCGCTATGTCCCCCGCTGTGTCCCGCTGTGTCCTCCCTGTGTCCCCCGCTGTGTCCCGCTGTGTCCCCGCTGTGTCTTTGCTGTGTCCCCGCTGTGTTCCGGTGTGTCCCGCTGTGTACTGCTGTGCCCCGCTGAGTCCCGCTGTGTCCCCGCTGTGTCCCAATGTGTCCTCGCTATGTCCCCCGCTGTGTCCCGCTGTGTCCTCCCTGTGTCCCCCGCTGTGTCCCGCTGTGTTCCTTTGTGTCCCCCGCTGTGTCCCCCGCTATGTCTCGCTGTGTCCCCCGCTGTGTCCCACTGTGTCCTTGCTGTGTCCCCCCTTCTGTGCCGCTGTGTCCTCGCTGTGTCCCCGGCTGTTTCCCGCTGTGTCCTCCTGTGTCACGCTGTTTTCCCGCTGCGTCCCCGCTGTGTCCCTCTGTGTACCCCGCTGTGTCCAGCTTTGTCCCCGCTGTGTCTCACTGTGTCCCACACTCTGTCCCCCACTGTGTCCCGCTGTGTCCCCCGCTGTTTCGCATTGTGTCCCCCACTGTGTCCCGCTGTGTCCCCGCAGGTTCACCTCTGTTTCCCGCTGTGTCCCGCTGTGTTCCGTGGTGTCCTCGCTGTGTCCCCCTGCTGTGTCCCGTTGGGTCCCGCTGTGTCCTCGCTGTGTCCCCATGCTGTGTCCCGTTGGGTCCCGCTGTTTCACCGCTGTGTCCCACACTGTGTCCCGCTGTGTCCCCCACTGTGTCCCGCTGTGTCCCCGCAGGTTCACCTCTGTTTCCCGCTGTGTCCCTTTGTGTGCCGCTGTGTCCTCGCTGTGTCCCCGCTGTGTCCCGCTGTGTCCAGCTGTGCCCCCGCAGGTTCACCTCTGTTTCCCGCTGTGTCCCTTTGTGTGCCGCTGTGTCCTCGCTGAGTCCCCTACTGTCTCCCTCTCTGTCCCCGCTGTGTCTCACGCTTTTTCCCCGCTGTGTCCCACTGTGTACCGCTGTGTCCGGCTGTGCCCCCACTGTGTCCCGTTGTGTCCACAGCTGTGTACCACGCTGTGTACCATGCTGTGTAA
>NW_012295657.1:0-3591 GCF_000151885.1 Dipodomys ordii
TAGAAGCAGAAGAAGGAGAAGCAGAAGGAGAAGCATAAAGAGAAACAGATGGAGAAGCAGGAGAAGCAGAAGCAGGAGAAGCAGAATCAGAAGAAATAGAAGAAGGAGAAGAAGCAGAAGCAGAAAGAGAAGCAGAAACAGAAGGAGAAGCTGAAATAGAAGCAGAAGAAGCCGAGGAAGCAAAAGCAGAACCTAAAGCAGAAGGAGAAGCAGGAGAAGCAGAAGAAGCAGAATCTGGAGAAGAAGAAGGAGAACCAGAAGGAGAAGCAGAAGCAGAAAGAGAAGCAAAAGCAGAACGAGAAGCAGAAGGAGAAGCAGAAGAAACAGAAGAAGCAGAATCAGTAGCGGAAGAAGCTGAAGATGCAGAACCAGAAAGAGAAGCAGAAGGAATAGCAGAAGAACGAGAAGTAGAAACAGAAGGAGAAGCAGAAGGAGACGCAGGAAAAGCAGAAGAAACAGAAGCAGACGGAGAAGAAGGAGGAGAAGCCGAAGAAGAAGAAGAAGCAGAAGGAAAAGCACAAGCAGAAGGAGATGCAGAAGGAGAAGCAGGAGATGCAGAAGAAGCAGAAGCAGAAGGAGAAGAAGAAGGAGAAGAATCAGAATCAGAAGAAGCAGAAGCAGAATCAGAAATAGAAAGAGAAGCCGACGAAGAGAAGCAGAACGAGAAGCAGGAGAAGCAGGAGAAGCACAAGCGGGAGAAGCAGAAGAAGAAGAAACAGAAGAAGGAGAAGGAGCAGAAGCAGAAGGAGAAGCAGAAAGAGAAGCAGGAAAAGCAGAAGAAGCAGAAGCAGGAGAAGCAGAAGGAGAAGAAACAGGAGAAGGACAAGAAGCAGAAGCAGAAGCAGAAGGAGAAGCAGAAACAGAAGGAGAAGCAGAAAGAGAAAGAGGGGAAGCAGAAGAAGCAGAAGCAGGAGAACCAGAAGCATAAGAATCCGAAGAAGCAGAAGCAGAACCTGAAGCAGAAGGAGAAGCAGGAGAAGCAGAAGAAGCAGAAGAAGAAGAATCTGGAGAAGCAGAATGAGAAGCTGAAGTAGAAGCAGAAGCAGAAACAGAAAGAGAATCAAAAGCAGAAGGAGAAGCAGAAGAAACAGAAGAATCAGAAGCAGTAGCACTTGCAGCAGAAGCAGAAGGAGAAGCAGAAGGAAAAGCAGAAGATCGAGAAGGAGAAGGAGAAACAGAAGGAGAAGCAGAAGGAGAATCAGAAGGAGAAGCAGGAGAAGCAGAAGGAGAAACAGAAGCAGAAGAAACAGCAGAAAGAGAAGCAGAAGCAGAAGAAGATGCAGAAGGAGAAGCAGGAGAAGCAGAAGAAGCAGAAGCAGAAGGAGAAGTAGAAGAAGGAGGAGAAGGAAGAGCCGCAGAAGCAATAGGATAAGCAGAAAGAGAAGCAGAAGCAGAATGAGAAGCAGAAAGAGAAGCAGTAGAAGCAGAAGAAGCAGGAAAAGCAGAAGCAGAAGAAAGAGAAGAAGACGAAGAAGAAGAAGAAGAAGCACAAGGAGAAGCATAAGGAGAAGCATAAGGAGAAGTATAAGGAGAAGGAGTAGAAGCAGAAGAAGCAGAAGCAGGAGAAGCAGAAGCAGAAGAAAAAGAATAAGCAAAAGAAGCAGAAGCAGAAGCAGTGGGAGAAGCAGAAGAAGGAGAAGGAGAAGGAGCAGCAGAAGGAGATGCAGAAGCAGAAAGAGAAGCAGAAACCGTAGGAGAACAAGAAGGAGAAGCAGGAGAATCAGAAGAAGCAGAAAGAGAAGGAGAAGAAGGAGAAGCAGAAGTAGAATCAGAAGAAACAGAAGAAGAAGTAGCAGAAGAAACAGAAGCAAAAGAAACAGAAGAAGGAGAAGAGCAGAAGCAGAAGCAGAAGGAGAAGCAGAAGCAGAAGGAGAAGCAGAAAGAGAAGCTGGAGAACCAGAAGAAGCAGGAGAAGCAGAAGCAGAAGAAACAGGAGAAGCCGAAGAAGCAGAAGCAGAATCTGAAGCAGAAGGAGAAACAGAAGAAGCACAATCTGAAGCAGAAGCAGAAGAAACAGAAATAGTAGAATAAGCAGAAGCAGAAGCACCAGGACAAGCAGAAGAACAAGAAGGAGAAGGCGAAAGAGAAGGATTAGGAGTAGGAGAAGCAAAAGGAAAAGCTGAAGCAGAAAGAGACGCAGAAGGAAAAGCAGCAGGAGAAGTAGGAGAAGCAGGAGAAGCAGAAGCAAGAGAAGCAGAAGAAACAGAAGACGCAGAAGCAGAATGAGAAGCAGAAGGAAAAATTGAAGAAGAAGGAGAAGCAGAAGCAGAAGGAGAAGCAGAAGAAGGAGAAGTAGAAGCAAAAGAGAAGCAAGAGAAGCAGAAGCAGAAGAATCAGAAGAAGGAGAAGAAGCAGAAGCAGAAGGAGAATCAGAAACAGAAGGAAAAGCAGAAAGAGAAGCAGGAGAAGCAGAAGAAGCAGCAGCAGGAGAAGCAGAAGCAGAAGAAGCCGAAGAAGCAGAAGCAGAACCTGAAGCAGAAGGAGAAGCAGAAGAAGCAGAATCTGGAGAAGCAGAAGGAGAAGCAGAAGCAGAAAGAGAAGCAAAAGCAGAAGGAGAAGCAGAAGGAACAGAAGAAGCAGAGGTAGTAGCAGAAGAAGCAGAAGATGCAGAAGCAGAAAGAGAAGCAGAAGGAAAAGCAGAAGAACGAGAAGGTGAGGGAGAAGGAGAAACAGAAGGAGAAGCAGAAGAAGGAGCAGGAGAAGGAAAAGCAGCAGGAGAAGCAGAAAGAGCAGCAGAAGGAGGAGCAGGAGATGCAGAAACAGGAGAAGCATAAGCAGAACAAACAGGAGAAGGACAAGAAGCTGAAGCAGAAGGAGAAGCAGAAACAGAAGGAGAAGCAGAAAGAGAAGGAGGGGAAGCAGAAGAAGCAGAAGCAGGAGAAGCAGAAGCATAAGAATCTGAAGAAGCAGAAGGAGAACCTCAGGCAGAAGGAGAAGCACGAGAAGCAGAAGAAGCAGAATCTGGAGAAGCAGAAGGAGAAGCAGAAGCAGAAAGAGAATCAAAATCTGAAGGAGAAGCGAAGAAACAGAGGAAGTAGAAGCAGTAGCAGTTGTAGCAGAAGCAGAACGAGAAGCAGAAGGAAAAGCAGAAGAACAAGAAGGAGAAGGAGAAACAGAAGGAGAAGCAGAAAGAGAAGCAGAAAGAGAAGCAGGTAAAGCAGAAGAAGAAGAAGCAGAAGGAGAATAAGAAGGAGAAGCAGAAGAAGGAGAAGGAGAAGCAGAAGCAGAAGAAGATGCAGAAGGAAAAGCAGAAGAAGCAGAAGGAGAAGCAGGAAAAGCAGAAGAAGCAGAAGAAGCAGAAGCAAAAGGAGAAGCAAAAGAAGGAGAAGGAGAAGCAGAGGCAGAAGAAGAAGCATAAGGACAAGCACAAGCAGAAGGAGATGCAGAAGGAGAAGCAGAAGAAGCAGAAGGTGAAGGAGAAGAAGTAGGAGAAGGAGAAGGAGGAGAAGCAGAAGCAGAAGCAGAAGCGGAATGAGAAGCAGATAGAGAAGCAGGAGAAGCACAAGAAGCAGAAGCAGGAGAAGCCGAAAGAGAAGAAGCAGAAGATGCAGAATCAGAATCAGAAGTAGAAGCAGATGGAGAAGCAGCAGA
>NW_012295658.1:0-5071 GCF_000151885.1 Dipodomys ordii
AGTGTCCCCCGCTGTGTCTCGCTGTGTCCCCGCTATGTCCCCAGCTGTGACCCGCTGTGTCCCGCTGTGTACCCCGCTGTGTCCCGCTATGTTCCCGCAGTGTCCCCCTGCTGTGTCCCACTGTGCCCCGCTGTGTCCTCGCTGTGTCCCCCGCTGTGTCCCGTTGTGTCCCCAGCTGTGTACCTCGCTGTGGCCCAATATGTCCTCGCTGTGTCATGCTCTGTCCTGCTCTGTCCCCGCTGTGTCCCGCTGTGTCCCGCTGTGTCCCCACTGTGTGCCCGCTGTGTCCCTCTGTGTACCCCGCTGTGTCCAGCTGTGTCCCCGCTGTGTCCCGCTGTGTCCCGCTGTGTCACACTGTGTCCCGTGTTGTCCCGCTTTGTCCCCCGCTGTGACCTCGTTGTGTTTCCCGCTGTGTCCCGCTGTGTACCACTCTGTGACCCCGCTGTGTCCCGCTCGGTATCCCGCTGTTTCCCTCTATGTTCCCGCAGTGTCGCCGCTGTGTCCCGCTGTGTCCTTGCTGTGTCCACTGCTGTGTCCCGTTGTGTCCCCAGCTGTGTTCCCCGTTGTGTCCCGCTGAGTCCCCCGCTGTGTCCGCCGCTGTGTCCCTGCTGTGTCCCTGGTATGTCCCCGCTGTGTCCCGCTGTGTCCCGCTTTGTCCTCGCTGTGTCCCAAGCTGTGTTCCGCTGTGTCCCCCGCTGTGTCCCGCTGTGTCCCGCTGTGTCCCTGCTGTGTCCCACTGTGTCCCCCGCTGTGTCCCGCTGTGTCCCTGCTGTGACCCGCTCTGTCCCCGCTGTATTGACGCTGTGTCCCGGTGTGTCCCACTGTGTCCGCGCTGTGTTCCCGGCTGTGTCCCGCTGTGTACGCCTCTGTGTCCCCCGCTGTGTCCCGCAGTGTCCCCGGCTGTGACCCGCTGTGTTCCGCTGTGTCCCCCGCTGTGTCCCCACTGTGTGCCCCCGGTGTCCCGCTGTGTCCCCTCTCTGTCCCCAGCTGTCCCCCGCTGTTTCCCCCGCTGTGTCCCACTGTGTCCCGCTGTGTCGCCCGTTTTGCCCCGCTGTGCCCCTGCAGTGTCCCCGCTGTGTCCCACTGTGTCCCACTGTGTCCCGTGTTGTCCTGCTTTGGCCCCCGCTGTGACCTCGCTGTGTTTCTCTCTGTGTCCCGCTGTGTACCCTTCTGTGTCCTCTGCTGTGTCCCGTTGTGTACCCCGCTGTGTCCAGCTGTGTCCTCGCTGTGTCCCGCGCTGTCTCCTGCTTTGTCCCACGCTGTGTCCCGCTGTGACCCGCTGTGTCCTCGCTGTGTCCCCCGCTGTGTCCCGTTGTGTCCCGCTGTGTCCCCGCTGTGTCCCGCTGTGTCCCGCTGTGTCCCGCTGTGTCCCGCTGTGTCCTTGCTGTGTCCCACGCTGTGTCCACTGCTGTGTCTGCTGTGTGTCCCGCTGTGTTTCCCGCTGTCCCCCTTGTCCCCCACTGTGTCCCGCTATGTTCCCGCAGTGTCCCCGCTGTGTCCCGCTGTGTCACACTGTGTCCCGTGGTGTCCCAGTTTGTCTTTCGCTGTGTCCCCAGGTGAGTCCCCGCTGTGTCCCGCTGTGTCCCCCACTGGGTCCCGCTGTGTCCCCACAGGGTCAACGCTGTTTCCCGCTGTGACCCGCTGTGTTCCGTGGTGTCCCGCTTTGTCCCCCGCTGTGTGTCCCGCTGAGTCCCAGCTGTGTCCCCCGCTTTGTACCGCTGTGTCCGTACAGTGTCCCCGCTGTGTCCCACTGTGTCACAGTGTCCCGTGGTGTCCTGCTTTGTCCCCCTCTGTGTCCCCCTCTGAGTCCCCTCTGTGTCGCAACTGTGTCCCGCTGTGTCCTCGCTGTGTCCCCCGCTGTGTCCCGCTGTGTCCCCCGCTGTGACCCGCTGTGTCCTGCAGGGTCCCCCACTGTGTCCCTGCTGTCTCCCCGGTGTGTCACACTGTTTCCCGCTGTGTACTGCTGTGTCTCCCGCTGAGTTCCTCTGTGTCCCGCTGTGTCCCAATGTGTCCTCGCTGTGTCACGCTCTGTCCTGCTCTGTCCCCGCTGTGTCCTGCTTTGTCCCGCTGTGTCCCCACTGTGTCCCCACTGTGTGCCCCCTGTGTCCCACTGTGTACCCCGCTGTGTCCAGCTGTGTTCCCGCTGTGTCCACTGCTGTGTCCTGCTGTGTACCCCGCTGTGTCCAGCTGTGTTCCCGCTGTGTCCACTGCTGTGTCCTGCTGTGTACCCCGCTGTGTCCCGCTATGTTCCCCCAGTGTCCCGCTGTGTCCCGCTGTGTCCCGCTGTGTCCTCGCTGTGTCCCCCGCTGTGTCCCGTTGTGTCCCCAGCTGTGTACCTCGCTGTGGCCCAATGTGTCCTCGCTGTGTCATGCTCTGTCCTGCTCTGTCCCCGCTGTGTCCCGCTGTGTCCCCACTGTGTGCCCGCTGTGTCCCTCTGTGTACCCCGCTGTGTCCAGCTGTGTCCCCGCTGTGTCCCGCTGTGTCCCCTCTCTGTCCCCCGCTGTGTCCCCCGCTGTGTCCCGCTGTGTCCCGCTGTGTCCCGCTGTGTCACACTGTGTCCCGTGTTGTCCCGCTTTGTCCCCCGCTGTGACCTCGTTGTGTTTCCCGCTGTGTCCCGCTGTGTACCACTCTGTGACCCCGCTGTGTCCCGCTCGGTATCCCGCTGTGTCCCTCTATGTTCCCGCAGTGTCCCAGCTGTGTCCCCCTGTGTCCTTGCTGTGTCCACTGCTGTGTCCCGTTGTGTCCCCAGCTGTGTTCCCCATTGTGTCCCGCTGAGTCCCCCGATGTGTCCGCCGCTGTGTCCCTGCTGTGTCCCTGGTGTGTCCCCGCTGTGTCCCGCTGTGTCCCGCTTTGTCCTCGCTGTGTCCCAAGCTGTGTTCCGCTGTGTCCCCCGCTGTGTCCCGCTGTGTCCCGCTGTGTCCCTGCTGTGTCCCACTGTGTCCCCCGCTGTGTCCCGCTGTGTCCCTGCTGTGACCCGCTCTGTCCCCGCTGTATTGACGCTGTGTCCGGGTGTGTCCCACTGTGTCCGCGCTGTGTTCCCGGCTGTGTCCCGCTGTGTACCCCTCTGTGTCCCCCGCTGTGTCCCGCAGTGTCCCCGGCTGTGACCCGCTGTGTTCCGCTGTGTTCCCCGCTGTGTCCCCACTGTGTGCCCCCGGTGTCCCGCTGTGTCCCCTCTCTGTCCCCAGCTGTCCCCCGCTGTTTCCCCCGCTGTGTCCCACTGTGTCCCGCTGTGTCGCCCGTTTTGCCCCGCTGTGCCCCTGCAGTGTCCCCGCTGTGTCCCACTGTGTCACACTGTGTCCCGTGTTGTCCTGCTTTGGCCCCCGCTGTGACCTCGCTGTGTTTCTCTCTGTGTCCCGCTGTGTACCCTTCTGTGTCCTCCGCTGTGTCCCGCTGTGTACCCCGCTGTGTCCAGATGTGTCCTCGCTGTGTCCCCGGCTGTCTCCTGCTTTGTCCCACGCTGTGTCCCGCTGTGACCCGCTGTGTCCTCGCTGTGTCCTCCGCTGTGTCCCGTTGTGTCCCGCTGTGTCCCCGCTGTGTTCCCGCTGTGTCCCCCTGTTTCCCCCACTGTGTCCCGCTGTGTCCCGCTGTGTCCTTGCTGTGACCCGCTCTGTGCCCGCTGTATCGATGCTTTGTCTTGCTCTGTCCCGCTGTGTCCCATGCTGTGTTCCGCTGGGTCCTCGCTGTGTCCCGCGATGTGTCCCGTTGTGTCCCCAGCTGTGTCCCCGCTCTGTGCTGCTGTGTTCCCGCTGTATCGACGCTGTGTCCCACTTTGTCCCGCTGTGTCCTCGCTGTGTTCCCAGCTGTGTCCCGCTGTGTACCCCTCTGTGTCCCCCTCTGTTTCCCGCTGTGTTCCCGGTTGTGTCCCGCTGTGTCCCGCTGTGTCCCCCGCTGTGTCCTGCTGTATCCCCGCTGAGTCCTTCTGTATACTGCTGTGTCCCCCGCTGAGTCCCGCTGTGTCCCCGCTGTGTCCCGCTGTGTCCCCCATGTGTCCCCCGCTGTGTCCCATTGTGTCCCCTGTGTCCCCCACTGTTTCCCCCGCTGTGTACGGCTGTGTCCCCCGCTGTGTCCCCCTTTGTCCACTGCTGTGTCCCCGCTATGTCCCGCTTTTTCCCCGGCTGTGTCCCGCTGTGTCCTCACTGTGTCCCCCGCTGTGTCCCACTGTGTCCTCGCTGTGTCCCCAGCTGTGTCCCGCTGTGTGCCCCGCTTTGTCCCGCTGTGTCCCACTGTGTCTTCGCTGTGTCCCGCTGTGTCCCGCTGTGTCCCCGGTGTGCCCGCTGTGTCCCGCTGTGTAACCCGCTGTGTCCAGCTGTGTCACCGCTGTGTCCCGCTGTGGCCCATCTCTGTCTCCGCTGTCCCCCGCTGTTTCCCCCGCTGTGTCCCACTGTTTCCCGCCGTGTCCCCCGCTTTTTCCTGCAGTGTCCCCGCAATGTCCCCGCTGTGTCCCGCTGTGTCACACTGTGTCCCGTGGTATCCCACTTTGTCCCCCGCTGTTTCCCCGCTGTGTCCCCCGCTGAGTACCCTCTGTATCGACGATGTGTCCCGCTGTGTCCCGCTGTGTCCTAGCTGTGTTTCCCGCTGTGTCCCGCTGTGTCCCCTGCTGTGTCCCCCGCTGTGTCCTCGCTGTGTCCCCCGCTGTGTCCCGCTGTGTCCTCGCTGGGTCCCCCGCTGTGTCCCGCTGTGTCCCCTGCTGTGTCCTGCTGAGTCCTGCTCTGTCTCCTCTGTGTCACGCTGTGTCCCCGCTGTGTGCCCGCTGTGTCCCGCTGTGTACCCCGCTGGGTCCAGCTGTGTCACCGCGGTGTCCCGCTGTGGCCCTTCTCTGTCTGTGCTGTGTCCCGCTTTGTCCCCCGCTTTGTTCCGCTGTGTCTCGCTGTGTCCCACGCTCTGTCCCTCACTGTGTCCCGCAGTGTCCCCCGCCGTGTCCCGTTGTGTCCCCCGCCTTGTCCCCGCTGTGTCACCGCTGTGTCCCGCTGTTTCCTCGCTGTGTCCCCTGCTGTCTCCCTCTCTGTCCCCCGCTGTGTCTCACAGCTTTGTCCCCGCTGTGTCCCACTGTGTCCCGCTGTGTCCGGCTGTG
>NW_012295659.1:0-5070 GCF_000151885.1 Dipodomys ordii
CTCTCTCTCTCTCTCTCTCTCTCTCTCTCTCTCGTCTCTCTCTCTCTCTCTCTCTCTCTCTCTCTCTCTCTCTCTCGTCTCTCTCTCTCTTATCTTCTCTTCCTCTTCGTCTCGTCTTCTCTTCTCTGTCGTCTCTCGTCTCGTCATCCTCGTCTCGTCTTCTTCTTCTTCTTCTTCTTCTTCTTCTTCTTCATCTTCTTCTTCTTCTTCTTCTTCTTCTTCTTCTTCTCTTTCTGCTGCTTCTGCTTTTCCTGCTTCTTCTTCTTCTACTGCTTCTCTTTCTGCTTCTCATTCTGCTTCTGCTTCTCCTTCTGCTTCTCCTATTGCTTCTGCGGCTCTTCCTTCTCCTTCTCCTACTTCTCCTTCTCCTTCTGCTTCTGCTTCTTCTGCTTCTCCTGCTTCTCCTTCTGCATCTTCTTCTGCTTCTGCTTCTCCTTCTGCTGCTTCTTCTGCTTCTGTTTCTCCTTCTGCTTCTCCTTCTGCTTCTTCTGCTTCTCCTTCTGCTTCTCCTTCTGTTTCTCCTTCTGTTTCTCCTTCTCCTTCTCGTTCTTCTGCTTTTACTTTTGCTTCTCCTTCTGCTTCTGCTGCAACTGCTACTGCTTCTGCTTCTTCTGTTTCTTCCGCTTCTCCTTCTCCTTTTGATTCTCTCTCTGCTTCTGCTTCTCCTTCAGCTTCTCATTCTGTTCCTCCCGATTCTGCTTTTTCTGCTTCTCCTGCTTCTCCTTCTGCTTCAGGTTCTGCTTCTGCTTCTTCGGATTCTTATGCTTCTGGTTCTCCTGCTTCTGCTTCTTCTGCTTCCCCTCCTTCCCTTTCTGCTTCTCCTTCTGTTTCTGCTTCTCCTTCTGCTTCTGCTTCTGCTTCTTGTCCTTCTCCTGTTTCTTCTGCTTCTGCTTCTCCTGCTTCTGCTTCTTCTGCTTTTCCTGCTTCTCTTTCTGCTTCTCCTTCTGCTTCTGCTCCTCCTTCTGCTTCTGCTCCTTCTATTTCTTCTGTTTCTTCTTCTTCTGCTTCTCCCGCTCTGCTTCTTCTGCTTTCCTGCTTCTCGTTCTGCTTCTCTTCGTCGGCTTATCTTTCTACTTCTCCTTCTGCTTCTTCTAATTCTGCTTCTTCTCCTTCTTCTTCTCCTTCTGCTTCTGCTTCTTCTGCTTCTCCTGCTACTCCTTCTGCATCTCCTTCTACTTGTGCTTTTCCTTCTGCTTCTTCTTCTGCTTCTGCTTCTCCGTCTGTTTCTGCTTCTTCTGTTTTTCCTGCTTCTCCTTCTGCTTCTCATTCTTCCTCTCCTTCTGTTTTTCCTTGTCGTTATTCTGCTATTCCTTCTGCTTCTCTATCTGCTTCTGCATCTTCAGCTTCTTCTGCTACTGCTTCTGCTTCTGATTCTTCTGTTTCTTCTGCTTCTCTTTCTGCTTCTCCTTCTGCTTTTGCTTCTCTTTCTGCTTCTGCTTCTCCTTCTGGTTCTCCTTCTTCTCCAGATTCTGCTTCTTCTGCTTCTCCTGCTTCTCCTTCTGCTTGAGGTTCTGCTTCTGCTTCTTCAGCTTCTATTTCTGCTTCTCCTTCTGTTTCTGCTTCTCTTTCTGCTTCTGCTTTTTATCCTTCTTCTATTTCTTTTGATTCTGCTTCTCCTGCTTCTGCTTCTCCTGCTTTTCCTTCTGTTTCTCTTTATGCTTCTCCTTCTGCTTCTCCTTCTTCTGCTTCTACTTCTGCTTCTGCTTCTCCTTCTGCTGCTCTTTTTGCTTCTCCTGCTGCTTTTCCTTCTATTGCTCCTACTTCTGCTTCTCTTTCTGCTTCTCCTTCTGTTTCTCCTACTCCTTCTCCTTCTCGTTCTTCTGCTTTTCCTTCTGCTTCTCCTTCTGCTTCTGCATCTTCTGCTTCTTCTGCTACTGCCTCTGCTTCTTCTGTTTCTTCTGCTTCCCCTTCTGCTTCTCCTTCTGCTTTTGCTTCTCTTTCTGCTTCTGCTTCTCCTTCTGCTTCTCCAGATTCTGCTTCTTCTGCTTCTCCTGCTTCTCCTTCTGCTTCAGGTTCTGCTTCTGCTTCTTCGGCTTCTTCTGCTTCTGCTTCTCCTGCTGCTGCTTCTTCTGCTTCTCCTGCTTCTCTTTCTGCTTTTCCTTCTGTTTCTGCTTCTCCTTCTGCTTCTTCTCCTTCCTATGTTTCTTCTGCTTCTGCTTCTCCTGCTTCTGCTTCTTCTGCTTCTCCTGCTTCTCCTTCTCATTCTACTTCTCTTTCTGCTTCTGCTTATCCTTCTGTTTCTCCTACTCCTAATCCTTCTCTATCTCCTTCTCCTTCTTCTTCTGCTTCTCCTGCTGCTTCTTCTTCTGCTTCTTCTGCATTTTCTGTTTCTTCTTCTTCTGCTTCAGCTTCTGCTTCTTCTGCTTCTCCTTCTGCTTCTGCTTCTCCTTCTGCTTCTGCTTCTGCTCTTCTCTTTCTTCTGTTTCTTCTTCTTCTGCTTCTCCTACTTCTCATTCTGCTTCTCCGTCTCATTCTCCTTGTCCTTCAATTTATCCTTCTTGTGCTTCTCATTCTTCTTCTGCTTCTGCTTCTCCTGCTTCTGCTTCTTCTGTTTCTCCTTCTGCTTCTCCTTCTGCTTCTCTTTCTGCTTCTTATTCTGCTTCTGCTCCTCCTACTTCTAATCCTTCTCTTTCTCCTTCTTCTTCTTCTGCTTCTCGTTCTGCTTCTGCTTCTTCTGCTTGTTCTGTTTCTTCTGCTTCTGCTTTTCCAGCTTCTGCTGCTTCTGCTTCTCCTTCTGCTTCAGGTTCTCCTTCTGGTTCTTGAGCTTCTTCTGTTTCTTCTGCTTCTGCTTCTCCTGCTACTGCTTCTTCTGCTTCTCTTTCTGCTTCTCCTTCTGCTTCTGCTTCTCCTTCTGCTCCTTCTCCTTCTTCTGTTTCTTCTTCTTCTGCTGCTTCTCCCGCTTCTGCTTCTTCTGCTTCTCCTGCTTGTCCTTCTCCTTCTGCTTCTCCTTCTCCATCTTCTGCTCTTTCTGCTTCTGCTTCTTCTGATTCTCCAACTTCTCCTTCTTCTTCTCCTTCTGTTTCTGCTTCTCTATCTGCTTCTGCATCTCCTTCTGCTTCACCTTCTGCTGCTCCTTCTCCTTCTGTTTCTCCCTCTGCTTCTGCTACTTATGCTTCTTCTTTTTCTTCTGCTTTTGCTTCTCCTGCTTCTTCTGCTTCTCCTGCTTCTCTTTCTGCTTCTGTTTATCCTTCTGTTTCTCCTACTCCTATTCCTTCTCTTTCTCTTTCTCCTTCTTCTTCTTCTGCTTCTCCTGCTGCTCCTTCTTCTGCTTCTTCTGCTTTTTCTGTTTCTTCTTCTTCTTCTGCATCAGCTTATGCTTCTTCTGCTTCTCCTTCTGCTTCTGATTCTCCTTCTGCTTCTGCTCTTCTCCTTCTTCTGCTTCTGCTTCTCCTGATTTTTTTTCTGCTTCTCCTACTTCTCCTTCTGCTTCTCCGTCCCATTCTCCTTCTCCTTCAATTTCTCCTTCTTGTGCTTCTCATTCTGCTTCTGCTTCTGCTTCTCCTGCTTCTGCTTCTTCTGTTTCTCCTTCTGCTTCTCTTTCTGCTTCTAATTCTGCTTCTGCTCCTCCTCCTCCTAATCCTTCTCTTTCTCCTTCTTCTTCTTCTGCTTCTCGTTCTGCTTCTGCTTCTTCTGCTTGTTCTGTTTCTTCTACTTCTGCTTTTCCAGCTTCTGCTGCTTCTGCTTCGCCTTCTGCTTCAGGTTCTCCTTCTGCTTCTTGGGCTTCTTCTGTTTCTTCTGCTTCTGCTTCTCCTGCTACTGCTTCTTCTGCTTCTCTTTCTGCTTCTCCTTCTGCTTCTGCTCCTTCTCCTTCTTCTGTTTCTTCTTCTTCTGCTGCTTCTCCCGCTTCTGCTTCTTCTGCTTCTCCTGCTTCTTCTGCTTCTGCTTCTCCTTCTCCTTCTTCTGCTTCTCTTTCTGCTTCTGCTTCTGATTCTTCTGATTCTCCAACTTCTCCTTCTCCTTCTGTTTCTGCTTCTCTTTCTCCTTCTGTATCTCCTTCTGCTTCATCTTCTGCTGCTCCTTCTCCTTCTATTTCTCCCTCTGCTTCGGCTTCTGCATCTTATGCTTCTTTATTTCTTCTGCTTCTGCTTCTCCTGCTTCTGCTTCTTATGCTTCTACTGCTTCTTCTTCTGCTGCTGCTTCTTCTGATTCTTCTGCTTCTACTTCTCTTTCTGCTTCTGCTTCTCCTGCTTGTTTTTCTGCTTCTTCTGCTGCTTCTCCTTCTGCTGCTTCTTCTACTTCTCCTTCTGTTTCTCTTTTTGCTTCTCCTTCTGCTTCTGCTTCTGCTTCTTCTGTTTCTCCTGCCTGAATTTCTGGTTCTACTTCTTCTGCTGCTTCTCCTTCTGCTTCTGCTTCTCCTTCTGCTTCAGTTTCTGCTTCTTCTCCTTCGGCTTTTCCTGCTTCTGCATCTTGTGCTTCTCCTGCTTCTCTTTCTGCTTCTCATTCCGCTTCTGCTTGTCCTTCTGCTTCTCCTCCTTCTCCTTCTCCTACTTCTGCTTCTCCTTCAGCTTCTGCTTCTCCTGCTTCTCGTTCTGCATCTCCTTCTGCTTGTGCTTGTCCTTATGCTTCTTCTTCTGCCTCTGCTTCTCCATCTCCTTCTTTTGCTTCTCCTTTTGTTTCGGCTTCTTCTGCTTTTCCTGCTTCTCCTTCTGCTTCTGCTTCTTCTGCTTCTCCTGCTCCTCCTTCTGCATCATCTTCTGCTTCTGCTTCTCCTTCTCCTTCTTCTGCTTCTCCTTCTGATTCTCCTTCTGCTTCTTCTTCTGCTTTACCTGCTTCTCTTTCTGCTTCTCCTTCTGCTTCTCCTTCTGTTTCTCCTTCTCCTTCTTGTTCTTCTGCTTTTCCTTCTCCTTCTCCTTCTGCTTCTGCTACAACTGCTACTGCTTCTACTTCTTCTGTTTCTTCTGCTTCTCCTTCTCCTTTTGATTCTCTTTCTGCTTCTGCTTCTCCTTCTGCTTCTCCAGATTCTGCTTCTTCTGCTTCTCCTGCTTCTCCTTCTGCTTCAGGTTCTGCTTCTGCTTCTTCGAGATTCTTATGCATCTGCTTCTCCTGCTTCTGCTTCTTCTGCTCCCCTCC
>NW_012295660.1:0-5070 GCF_000151885.1 Dipodomys ordii
TGCTTCTCCTGCTTCTCCTTCTGCTTCAGGTTCTGCTTCTGCTTCTTCTGCTTCTATTTCTGCTTCTCCTTCTGTTTCTGCTTCTCTTTCTGCTTCTGCTTCTTATCCTTCTTCTATTTCTTTTGATTCTGCTTCTCCTGCTTCTGCTTCTCCTGCTTCTCCTTCTGTTTCTCCTTATGCTTCTCCTTCTGCTTCTCCTTCTTCTGCTTCTACTTCTGCTTCTGCTTCTCCTTCTGCATCTTCTTCTCTTTCAATTTCTCTTTCTTCTGCTTTTCATTCTGCTTCTGCTTCTCCTGCTTCTGCTTCTTCTGCTTCTCCTGCTTCTCCTTCTCCTTCTCTTTCTGCTTCTGCTTATCCTTCTGTTTCTCCTACTCCTAATCCTTCTCTTTCTCCTTCTCCTTCTTCTTCTTCTGCTTCTCCTGCTGCTTCTTCTTCTGCTTCTTCTGCTTTTTCTGTTTCTTCTGTTTCTGCTTCTCCTGCTTCTTCTTCTTCTGCTTCTCCTACTTCTCCTTCTGCTTCTCCGTCTCATTCTCCTTCTCCTTTAATTCCTCCTTCTTGTGCTTCTCTTTCTGCTTCTGCTACTGCTTCTCCTGCTTCTGCTTCTGTTTCTCCTTCTGTTTCTCCTTCTGCTTCTCTTTCTGCTTCGTATTCTGCTTCTGCTCCTCCTACTCCTAATCCTTCTCTTTCTCCCTCTTCTTCTGCTTCTCGTTCTGCTTCTGCTTCTTCTGCTTGTTCGGTTTCTTCTGCTTCTGCTTTTCCAGCTTCTGCTGCTTCTGCTTCTCCTTCTGCTTCAGGTTCTCCTTCTGATTCTTCGGATTCTTCTGTTTCTTCTACTTCTGCTTCTCCTGCTACTGCTTCTTCTGCTTCTTCTGCTTCTCTTTCTGCTTCTCCTTCTGCTTCTGCTTCTCCTTCTGCTCCTTCTCTTTCTTCTGTTTCTTCTTCTGCTTCTGCTTCTCCCGCTTCTGCTTCTTCTGCTTCTCCTGCTTGTCCTTCTCCTTCTGCTTCTCCTTCTCCTTCTTCTGCTTCTCTTTCTGCTTCTGCTTCTTTTGATTCTCCAACTTCTCCTTCTTCTTCTCCTTCTATTTCTGCTTCTCTTTCTGCTTCTGCATCTCCTTCTGCTTCACCTTCTGCTGCTCCTTCTCCTTTTTCTGTTTCTCCCTCTGCTTCTGCTTCTTATGCTTCTTCTTTTTCTTCTGCTTCTGCTTCTCCTGCTTCTGCTTGTTATGCTTCTACTGCTTCTTCTTCTTCTTCTTTTGCTTCTTCTGCTTCTACTTCTCTTCCTGCTTCTGCTTCTCCTGCTTGTTTTTCTGCTTCTTCTGCTGTTTTTTCTACTTCCCCTTCTGCTTCTCTTTTTGCTTCTCCTTCTGCTTCTGCTTCTTCTGTTTCTCATGCCTGAATTTCTGGTTCTACTTCTTCTGCTGCTTCTCCTTCTGCTTCTGCTTCTCCTTCTGCTTCTGTTTCTGCTTCTTCTCTTTCGGCTTTTCCTGCTTCTGCTTCTTGTCCTCCTCCTGCTTCTCTTTCTGCTTCTCATTCTGCTTCTGCTTCTCCTTCTGCTTCTGCTTCTCCTCCTTCTCCTTCTCCTACTTCTGCTTCTCCTTCATCTTCTGCTACTTCTGCTTCTCCTGCTTCTCCTTCTGCATCTCCTTCTGCTTGTGCTTGTCCTTATGCTTCTTCTTCTGCCTCTGCTTCTCCTTCTCCTTCTTTTGCTTCTCCTTTTGCTTCTGCTTCTTCTGCTTTTCCTGCTTCTCCTTCCGCTTCTGCTTCTTCTGCTTCTCCTTCTGCATCTTCTTCTGCTTCTGCTTCTCCTTCTGCTTCTCCTTCTCCTTCTTCTGCTTCTCCTTCTGCTTCTTCTTCTTCTGCTTTACCTGCTTCTCTTTCTGCTTCTCCTTCTGCTTCTCCTTCTGTTTCTCCTTCTCCTTCTTGTTCTTCTGCTTTTCCTTCTGCTTCTGCTACAACTGCTACTGCTTCTACTTCTTCTGTTTCGTCTGCTTCTCCTTCTGCTTTTGATTCTCTTTCTGCTTCTGCTTCTCCTTCTGCTTCTCATTCTGCTTCTCCAGATTCTGCTTCTTCTGCTTCTCCTGCTTCTCCTTCTGCTTCAGGTTCTGCTTCTACTTCTTCGGATTCTTATGCTTCTGCTTCTCCTGCTTCTGCTTCTTCTGCTTCCCCTCCTTCTCTTTCTGCTTCTCCTTCTGCTTCTGCTTCTTGTCCTTCTCCTGTTTCTTCTACTTGTTCTTCTCCTATTTCTGCATTTCCTGCTTCTCCTTCTGCTGCTCTTTCTGTTTCTCCTGCTGCTTTTCCTTCTACTGCTCCTTCTTCTGCTTCTCTTTCTGCTTCTACTCCTGTTTCTCCTTCTCCTTCTCCTTTTAGTTCTTCTGCTTTTCCTTCTGCTTCTCCTTCTGCTTCTGAATCTTCGGCTTCTTCTGCTACTGCCTCTGCTTCTTCTGTTTCTTCTGCTTCTCCTTTTGCTTTTGCTTCTCTATCTGCTTCTGCTTTTCCTTCTGCTTCTCCAGATTCTGCTTCTTCTGCTTCTCCTGCTTCTCCTTCTGCTTCTGCTTCTTCTGCTTCTCCTGCTTCTCCTTCTGCATCTTCTTCTTTTTCTGTTTCTCCTTCTCCTTTGTCTGCTTCTCCTTCTGATTCTCCTTCTGCTTCTTCTTCTTCTGCTTTACCTGCTTCTCTTTCTGCTTCTCCTTCTACTTCTCCTTCTGTTTCTCCTTCTCCTTCCTGTTTTTCTGCTTTTCCTTCTGCTTCTGCTACACCTGCTACTGCTTCTACTTCTTCTGTTTCTTCTGCTTCTCCTTCTGCTTTTGATTCTCTTTCTGCTTCTGCTTCTCCTTCTGCTTCTCCAGATTCTGCTTCTTCTGCTTCTCCTGCTTCTCCTTCTGCTTCAGGTTCTCCTTCTGCTTCTTCGCATTCTTATGCTTCTGCTTCTCCTGCTTCTGCTTCTTCTGCTTTCCCTCCTTCTCCCTCTGCTTCTCCTTCTGTTTCTGCATCTCCTTCTTCTTCTGCTTCTTGTCCTTCTTGTGTTTCTTCTGCTTCTGCTTCTCCTGTTTGTGCATCTCCTGCTTCTCCTTCTGCTTCTCTTTCTGCTTCTCCTGCTTCTTTTCCTTCTCCTGCTCCTTCTTCTGCTTCTCCTTCTGCTTCTACATCTTCTGCTACTGCCTCTGCTTCTTCTGTTTCTTCTGCTTCTCCTTATGCTTCTCCTTCTGCTTTTGCTTCTCTTTCTGTTCTGCTTCTCCTTCTGCTTCTCCAGATTCTGTTTCTTCTGCTTCTCCTGTATCTCCTTATGCTTCAGGTTCTGCTTCTGTTTCTTCGGCTTCTTCTGCTTCTGCTTCTCCTGCTGCTGCTTCTTCTGCTGCTCCTGCTTCTATTTCTGCTTTTCCTTCTGTTTCTGCTTCTCCTTCTGCTTCTGCTTCTTCTCCTTCTTATGTTTCTTCTGCTTCTTCTTCTCCTGCTTCTGCTTCTCCTGCTTCTCGTTGTGCTTCTCTTTCTGCTTCTCTTTCTGCTTCTCCTTCTGCTTCTCCTTCTCCTTCTGCTTCAATTTCTCCTTCTGCTTCTCATTCTGCTTCTGCGTCTTCTGTTTCTTCTGCTTCTCTTGCTTCTGCTTCTCCTGCTTCTCCTACTTCTCGTGCTGCTTCTCCTTCTGCGTCTCTTTCTGCTTCTGCTTATCCTTTTGCTTCTCCTACTCCTAATCCTTCTCTTTCCCCTTCTCCTTCTTGTTCTTCTGCTTCTCCTGGTGCTTCTGCTTCTGCTTATTCTACTATTTCTGTTTCTTCTGCTTCTGCTTCAGATTGTACTTCTTCTGTTTCTCCTTCTGCTTCAGATTCTGCTTCTGCTTCTTCGGCTTCTCCTGTTTCTTCTGCTTCTGCTTCTCCTGCTTCTTCTGCTTCTCCTGCTTCTCTTTCTGCTTCTACTTCTGCTTCTGCTTCTCCTTCTGCTTCTGCTTCTGCTCTTCTCCTTCTTCTGTTTCTTTTGCTTCTGTTTCTTCTTCTTCTTCTTCTTCTTCTGTTTCTTCTGATTCTACTTCTGCTTCTCCTTCTTCTCCTTCTCTTTCTGCTTCTTCTGATTCTCCTGCTTCTCCTTCTTGTTCTCCTTCTGTTTCTGCTTCTCTTTCTGCTTCTGCTTCTCCTTCTGCTGCTCCTTCTGTTCTCCTTCTTCTGCTTCTCTCACTGCTTCTGCTTCTGCTTCTTTTGCTTATTCTTTTTCTTCTGCTTCAGCTTCTCCTGCTTCTGCTTCTTCTCCTTCTACTGCTTCTCCTTATACTTCTCCTTATGCTTCTCCTTATGCTTCTCCTTATGCTGCTTCTTCTTCTTCTTCTTCGTCTTCTTCTTCTTCTCTTTCTTCTGCTTCTGCTTTTCCTGCCTCTTCTACTTCTACTGCTTCTCTTTCTGCTTCTTGTCCTTCTCCTGTTTCTTCTCCTTCTGCTTCTCCTGCTTCTGCTTCTTCTGCCTTTCCTGCTTCTCTTTCTGCTTCTCCTTCTGCTTCTGCTCCTTCTCCTTCTTCTGTTTCTTCTTCTTCTGCTTCTCCCGCTTGTGCTTCTTCTGCTTCTCTTGCTTCTCGTTCAGCTTCTCTTCTTCGGCTTCTCTTTCTATTTCTGCTTCTGCTTCTTCTGATTCTGATTCTTCTCCTTCTTCTTCTCCTTCTGCTTCTGCGTCTTCTGCATTTCGTGATTCTCCTTCTGCATCTCCTTCTGCTTGTACTTTTCCTTCTGCTTCTTCTTCTGCTCCGGCTTCTCCTTCTCCTTCTTTTGCTTATCCGTCTGCTTCTGTTCCTTCTGCTTTTCCTGCTTCTCCTTCTGCTTCTCCTTCTATTTCTCCTTCTCGTTCTTCTGCTATTCCTTCTGCTTCTCTTTCTGGTTCTGCATCTTCAGCTTCTTCTGCTACTGATTCTGCTTCTTCTGTTTCTTCTGCTTCTCCTTCTGCTTTTGCTTCTCTTTCTGCTTCTGCTTCTCCTTCTGGTTCTCCTTCTTCTGCTACTGATTCTGCTTCTTCTGCTTCTCCTGCTTCTCCTTCTGCTTTAGGTTCTGCTTTTGCTTCTTCGGCTTAAATCTGCTTCTTTTTCAGCTTCTCCTTC
>NW_012295661.1:0-5068 GCF_000151885.1 Dipodomys ordii
ATTCTGCTTCTTCTGCTTCTCCTGCTTCTCCTTCTGCTTCAGGTTCTGCTTCTGCTTCTTCGGCTTCTTCCGCTTCTGGTTTTCCTGATGATGCTTCTTCTGCTTCTCCTGCTTCTCTTTCTGCTTTTCCTTCTGTTTCAGCTTCTCCTTCTGCTTCTTCTCCTTCCTATGTTTCTTCTGCTTCTGCTTCTCCTGCTTCTGCTTCGCCTGCTTCTCGTTGTGCTTCTCTTTCTGCTTCTCCTTCTCCTTCTTCTGCTTCTCCTTCTGCTTCTGCTTCTCCTTCTGCTTCTGCTTCTGCTTCAATTTCTCCTTCTGCTTCTCATTCTGCTTCTGCGTCTTCTGTTTCTTCTGCTTCTCCTGTTTCTGCTTCTCCTGCTTCTCCTACTTCTCGTGCTGCTTCTCCTTCTGCGTCTCTTTCTGCTTCTGCTTATCCTTTTGCTTCTCCTACTCCTAATCCTTCTCTTTTGCCTTCTCCTTCTCCTTCTTCTGCTTCTCCTGCTTCTCCTTCTGCATCTTCTTCTGCTTCTGCTTCTCCTTCTGCTTCTGCTTCTCCTGCTTCTGCTTCTCCCTCTGATTCTGCTTCTTATGCTTATTCTTTTTCTTCTGCTTCTCCTGCTTCTCCTGCTTCTCCTTCTCCTTCTCCTTCTCCTTGTTCTTCTTCGTCTTCTTCTTCTTCTTAATCTTCTTCTTCTTCTTCTTCTTCTTCTTCTTCTTCTTCTTCTTCTTCTTCTTCTTCTTCTTCTTCTTCTTCTTCCTGCTGCTTCTGCTTTTCCTGCTTCTTCTTCTTCTACTGCTTCTCTTTCTGCTTCTCATTCTGCTTCTGCTTATCCTTCTGCTTCTCCTATTGCTTCTGTGGCTCTTCCTACTCCTTCTCCTACTTCTCCTTCTCCTTCTGCTTCTGCTTCTTCTTCTTCTCTGCTTCTCCTTCTGCATCTTCTTCTCTTTCTGCTTCTCCTTCTGCTGCTTCTTCTGCTTCTGTGTCTCCTTCTGCTTCTCCTTCTGCTTCTTCTGCTTCTCCTTCTGCTTCTCCTTCTGTTTCTCCTTCTCCTTCTCGTTCTTCTGCTTTTACTTTTGCTTCTCCTTCTGCTTCTGCTGGAACTGCTACTGCTTCTGCTTCTTCTCTTTCTTCCGCTTCTCCTTCTCCTTTTGATTCTCTTTCTGCTTCTGCTTCTCCTTCAGCTTCTCATTCTGCTTCTCCAGATTCTGCTTCTTCTGCTTCTCCTGCTTCTCCTTCTGCTTCAGGTTCTCCTTCTGCTTCTTCGGATTCTTATGCTTCTGGTTCTCCTGCTTCTGCTTCTTCTGCTTCCCTTCCTTCTATTTCTGCTTCTCCTTCTGTTTCTGTTTCTCCTTCTGATTCTGCTTCTGCTTCTTGTCCTTCTCCTGTTTCTTCTGCTTCTGCTTCTTCTGCTTCTGCTTCTTCTGCTTTTCCTGCTTCTCTTTCTGCTTCTCCTTCTGCTTCTGCTTCTCCTTCTGCTTCTGCTCCTTCTATTTCTTCTGTTTCTTTTGCTTCTGCTTCTCACGCTCTGCTTCTTCTGCTTCTCCTGCTTCTCGTTCTGCTTCTCTTCGTCGGCTTCTCTTTCTACTTCTCCTTCTGCTTCTTCTGAAACTGATTCTTCTCCTTCTTCTCCTTCTGCTTCTGCTTCTTCTGCATCTCCTGCTTCTCCTTCTGCATCTCCTTCTGCTTGTGCTTTTCCTTCTGCTTCTTCTTCTGCTTCGGCTTCTCCTTCTTCTCCGTCTGCTTCTGTTTCTTCTGCTTTTCCTGCGTCTCCTTCTGCTTCTCCTTCTGTTTCTCCTTCTCGTTCTTCTGCTATTCCTTCTGCTTCTCTTTCTGGTTCTGCATCTTCAGCTTCTTCTGCTACTGATTCTGCTTCTTCTGTTTCTTCTGCTTCTCCTTCTGCTTCTCCTTCTGCTTTTGCTTCTCTTTCTGCTTCTGCTTCTCCTTCTGGTTCTCCTTCTTCTTCTCCAGATTCTGCTTCTTCTGCTTCTCCTGCTTCTCCTTCTGCTTTAGGTTCTGCTTTTGCTTCTTCGGCTTCTTCTGCTTCTATTTTTGCTTCTCCTTCTGTTTCTGCTTCTCTTTCTGCTTCTGCTTCTTCTCCTTCTTCTATTTCTTCTGATTCTGCTTCTCCTGCTTCTGCTTCTCCTGCTTCTCCTTCTGTTTCTCTTTATGCTTCTCCTTCTGCTTCTCCTTCTTCTGCTTCTACTACTGCTTCTGCTTCTTCTTCTGCATCTTCTGTTTCAATTTCTCCTTCTTCTGCTTTTCATTCTGCTTCTGCTTCTCCTGCTTCTGCTTCTTCTGCTTCTTCTGCTTCTCCTTCTCATTCTCCTTCTCTTTCTGCTTCTGCTTATCCTTCTGTTTCTCCTACTCCTAATCCTTCTCTTTCTCCTTGTTCTTCTTCTGCTTCTCGTTCTTCTTCTTCTTCTTCTGCTTGTTCTGATTCTTCTGCTTCTACTTTTCCAGCTTCTGCTGCTTCTGCTTCTCCTTCTGCTTCAGGTTCTTCTTCTGTTTCTTGGGCTTCTTCTGTTTCTTCTGCTTCTGCTTCTCCTGCTACTGCTTCTTCCGCTTCTTCTGCTTCTCTTTTGCTTCTCCTTCTGCTTCTGCTCCTCCTTCTGCTCCTTCTCTTTCTTCTGTTTCTTCTTCTTCTTCTTCTTCTGCTCCTCCCGCTAATGCTTCTTCTGCTTCTCCTGCTTGTCCTTCTCCTTCTGCTTCTCCTTCTCCTTCTTCTCCTTCTCTTTCTGCTTCTGCTTCTTCTGATTCTCCAACTTCTCCTTCTTCTTCTCCTTCTGTTTCTGCTTCTCTTTCTGCTTCTGCATCTCCTTCTGCTTCACCTTCTTCTGCTCTTTCTCCTTCTTTTGTTTCTCCCTCTGCTTCTGCTTCTTATGCTTCTTCTTTATCTTCTGCTTCTGCTTCTCCTGCTTCTGCTTCTTGTGCTTCTACTGCTTCTTCTTCTGCTTCTGTTTCTTCTGCTTCTACTTCTCTTTCTGCTTCTGCTTCTCCTGCTTGTTTTTCTGCTTCTTCTGCTGCTTCTCCTTCTGCTGCTTCTTCTACTTCTCCTACTGCTTCTCTTTTTGCTTCTCCTTCTGCTTCTGCTTCTGCTTCTTCTGTTTCTCCTGCCTGAATTTCTGGTTCTACTTCTTCTGCTGCTTCTCCTTCTGCTTCTGCTTCTACTTCTGCTTCTGATTCTGCTTCTTCTGCTTCTTCTCTTTCGGCTACTCCTGCTTCTGTTTCTTGTGCTTCTCCTGCTTCTCTTTCTGCTTCTCATTCCGCTTCTGCTTCTTCTGCTTCTTCTGCTTCTCCTCCTTCTCCTACTTCTGCTTCTCCTTCATCTTCTGCTTCTTCTGCTTCTCCTGCTTCTCCTTCTGCATCTCCTTCTGCTTGTGCTTGTCCTTATGCTTCTTCTTCTGCCTCTGCTTCTCCTTCTCCTTCTTTTGCTTCTCCTTTTGCTTCTGCTTCTTCTGCTTTTCCTGCTTCTCCTTTTGCTTCTGCTTCTTCTGCTTCTCCTTCTGCATCTTCTTCTGCTTCTGCTTCTCCTTTTCCTTCTTCTGCTCTTCCTTCATATTCTCCTACTGCTTCTCCTTCTGTTTACCTTCTCTTTCTTGTTCTTCTGCTTTTCTTTCTGCTTCTCGTTCTGCTTCTGCTACAACTGCTACTGCTTCTACTTCTTCTGTTTCTTCTGCTTCTCCTTCTGCTTTTGATTCTCTTTCTGCTTCTGCTTCTCCTTCTGCTTCTCCTTCTGCTTCTCCAGATTCTGCTTCTTCTGCTTCTCCTGCTTCTCCTTCTGCTTCAGGTTCTCCTTCTGCTTCTTCACATTCTTATGCTTCTGCTTCTCCTGCTTCAGCTTCTTCTGCTTCCCCTCCTTCTCTTTCTGCTTCTCCTTCTGTATCTGCTTCTCCTTCTGCTTCTGCTTCTTGTCCTTCTCTTGTTTGTTCTGCTTATGCTTCTCCTGTTTCTGCATCTCCTGCTCCTCCTTCTGCTGCTCTTTCTGCTTCTCCTGCTGCTTTTCCTTCTCCTGCTCCTTCTTCTGCTTCTCTTTCTGCTTCTCCTTCTGTTTCTCCTTCTCCTTCACCTTCTCGTTCTTCTGCTTTTCCTTCTGCTTCTCCTTCTGCTTCTGCATCTTCTGCTTCTTCTGCTACTGCCTCTGCTTCTTCTGTTTCTTCTGCTTCTAGTTCTGCTTCTCCTTCTTCTTTTGCTTCTCTTTCTGCTTCTGCTTCTCCTTCTGCTTCTCCAGATTCTGCTTCTCCTGCTTCTCTTTCTGCTTCAGTTCTGCTTCTGCTTCTTCTGCTTCTGCTTCTCCTGCTGCTTCTTCTTCTGCTTCTCCTGCTTCTCTTTCTGCTTTTCCTTCTGTTTCTGCTTCTCCTTCTGTTTCTTCTCCTTCTTCTGTTTCTTCTGTTTCTGCTTCTCCTGCTTCTGCTTCTCCTGCTTCTCGTTCGGCTTCTCTTTCTGCTTCTCCTTCTCCTTCTCCTTCTTCTGCTTCTCCTTCTGCTTCTGTTTCTCCTTCTGCTTCTGCTTCTGCTTCAATTTCTCCTTCTGCTTCTCATTCTGCTTCTGCGTCTTCTGTTTCTTCTGCTTCTCCTGCTTCTGCTTCTCCTGCTTCTCCTACTTCTCTTGCTGCTTCTCCTTCTGCGTCTCTTTCTGCTTCTGCTTATCCTTTTGCTTCTCCTACTCCTAACCTTCCTCTTTCGCCTTCTCCATCTTCTTCTTCTGCTTCTCCTGCTGCTTCTGCTTCTGCCTATTCTACTATTTCTGTTTCTTCTGCTTCTGCTTCAGATTGTGCTTCTTCTGTTTCTCCTTCTGCTTCAGATTCTGCTTCTGCTTCTTCGGCTTCTCCTGTTTCTTCTGCTTCTGCTTCTCCTGCTTCTTCTGCTTCTCCTGCTTCTCTTTCTGCTTCTCCTTCTGCTTCTACTTCTGCTTCTGCTCCTTCTATTTCTTCTGTTTCATTTGCTTCTGCGTCTCACGCTCTGCTTCTTCTGCTTCTCTGCTTCTCGTTCTGCTTCTCTTCGTCGGCTTCTCTTTCTACTTCTCCTTCTGCTTCTTCTGATTCTGCTTCTCCTTCTTCTTCTCCTTCTGCTT
>NW_012295662.1:0-5067 GCF_000151885.1 Dipodomys ordii
CTTCTTCTGATTTTAAAAACTTCTACTTCTTCTTCTCCTTCTGTTTCTGCTTCTCTTTCTCCTTCTGCATCTCCTTCTGCTTCACCTTCTGCTGCTCCTTCTCCTTCTTCTTTTTCTCCCTCTGCTTCGGCTTCTGCATCTTATGCTTCTTTATTTCTTCTGCTTCTGCTTCCCCTGCTTCTGCTTCTTCTGCTTCTACTGCTTCTTCTTCTGCTTCTGCTTCTTCTGCTTCTACTTCTCTTTCTGCTTCTGCTTCTCCTGCTTGTTTTTCTGCTTCTTCTACTGCTTCTCCTTCTGCGGCTTCTTCTACTTCTCTTTCTTCTTCTCTTTTTGCTTCTCTTTCTGCTTCTGCTTCTGCTTCTTCTGTTTCTCCTGCCTGAATTTCTGGTTCTACTTCTTCTGCTGCTTCTCCTTCTGCTTCTGCTTCTCCTTCTGCTTCAGTTTCTGCTTCTTCTACTTCTTCTCTTTCGGCTTCTCCTGCTTCTGCATCTTGTGCTTCTCCTGCTTCTCTTTCTGCTTCTCATTCCGCTTCTGCTTGTCCTTCTGCTTCTCCTCCTTCTCCTTCTCCTACTTCTGCTTCTCTTTCAACTTCTGCTTCTTCTGCTTCTCCTGCTTCTGCTTCTGCATCTCCTTCTGCTTGTGCTTGTCCTTATGCTTCTTCTTCTGCCTCTGCTTCTCCTTCTCCTTCTTTTGCTTCACCTTTTGCTTCTGCTTCTTCTGCTTTTCCTGCTTCTCCTTCTGCTTCTGCTTCTTCTGCTTCTCCTTCTGCATCTTCTTCTGCTTCTGCTTCTCCTTCTCCTTCTTCAGCTTCTCCTTCTGATTCTCCTTCTGCTTCTTCTTCTGCTTTACCTGCTTCTCTTTCTGCTTCTCCTTCTGCTTCTCCTTCTGTTTCTCCTTCTCCTTCTTGTTCTTCTGCTTTTCCTTCTGCTTTTCCTACTGCTTCTGCTACAACTGCTACTGCTTCTACTTCTTCAGTTTTTTCCGCTTCTCCTTCTGCTTTTGATTCTCTTTCTGCTTCTGCTTCTCCTTCTGCTTCTCATTCTACTTCTCCAGATTCTGATTCTTCTGCTTCTCCTGCTTCTCCTTCTGCTTCAGGTTCTGCTTCTGCTTCTTCGGATTCTTATGCTTCTATTTCTGCTTCTCCTTCTGTTTCTGCTTCTCTTTCTGCTTCTGTTTCTTCTCCTTCTTCTATTTCTTCTGCTTATGCTTCTCCTGCTTCTCCTTCTGTTTCTCTTTATTCTTATCATTCTGCTTCTCCTTCTCCTTCTTCTGCTTCTCCTTCTGCTTCTGCTTCTGCTTCTGCTTCTCCTTCTGCATCTTCTTCTGTTTCAATTTCTCCTTCTTCTGCTTTTCATTCTACTTCTGCTTCTCCTTCTTCTGCTTCTTCTGCTTCTCCTGCTTCTCCTTCTCTTTCTGCTTCTGCTTATCCGTCTGTTTCTCCTACTCCTAATCCTTCTCTTTCTCCTTCTCCTTCTTCTTCTGCTTTTCCTGCTTCTTCTTCTTCTGCTTCTTCTTCTTTTTCTGCTTTTTCAGTTTCTTCTGCTTCAGCTTCTGCTTCTTCTGCTTCTCCTTCTGCTTCTGTTTCTCCTTCTGCTTCTGCTCTTCTCCTTCTTCTGTTTCTTCTGCTTCTGCTTCTCCTGCTTCTCCTTCTTCTGCTTCTCCTACTTCTCCTTCTGCTTCTCCCTCTCCTTCTCCTTCTCCTTCAATTTCTCCTTCTTGTGCTTCTCATTCTGCTTCTGCTTCTGCTTCTCCTGCTTCTGCTTCTTCTGTTTCTCCTTCTGCTTCTCCTTCTGCTTCTCTTTCTGCTTCTAATTCTGCTTCTGCTCCTCCTACTCCTAATCCTTCTCTTTCTCCTTCTTATTCTTCTGCTTCTCGTTCTGCTTCTGCTTCTTCTGCTGGTTCTGTATCTTCTGCTTCTGCTTTTCCAGCTTCTGATGCTTCTGCTTCTCCTTCTGCTTCAGGTTCTCCTTCTGCTTCTTCAGCTTCTTCTGTTTCTTCTGCTTCTGCTTCTCCTGCAACTGCTTCTTCTGCTTCTGTTTCTATTTCTGCTTCTCCTTCTGCTTCTGCTTCTCCTTCTGCTCCTTCTCCTTCTTCTGTTTCTTCTTCTTCTTCTGCTTCTCCCGCTTCTGCTTCTTCTGCTTCTCCTGATTGTCCTTCTGCTTCTGCTTCTCCTTCTCCTTCTTCTGCTTCTCTTTCTGCTTCTGCTTCTTCTGATTCTCCAACTTCTCCTTCTGTTTCTGCTTCTCTTTCTGCTTCTGCATCTCCTTCTGCTTCACCTTCTGCTGCTCCTTCTCCTTCATCTGTTTCTCCCTCTGCTTCTATTTCAGCTTCTTCTTTTCTTCTTTTTCTTCTGCTTCTCCTGCTTCTGCTTCATATGCTTCTACTGCTTCTACTTCTGGTTCTGCTTCTTCTGCTTCTAATTCTCTTTCTGCTTCTGCTTCTCCTGCTTTTTTTTCTGCTTCTTCTGCTGCTTCTCCTTCTGCTGCTTCTTTTACTACTCCGTGTGCTTCTCTTTTTGCTTCTCCTTCTGCGTCTGCTTCTGCTTCTTCTGTTTCTCCTGCCTGAATTTCTGGTTCTACTTCTTCTGCTGCTTCTCCTTCTGCTTCTTCTTCTCCTTCTGCTAATGTTTCTGCTTCTTCTGCTTCTTCCCTTTCGGCTTCTCCTGCTTCTGCTTCTTATCCTTCTTCTGCTTCTCTTTCTGCTTCTCATTCTGCTTCTGCTTCTCCTTCTGCTTCTCCTCCTTCACCTTCTCCTACTTCAGCTTCTCCTTCAGCTTCTGCTTCTTCTGCTTCTCCTGCTCCTCCTTCTGCACCTCCTTCTGCTTGTGCTTGTCCTTATGCTTCTGCTTCTGCTTCTCCTTCTCCTTCTTTTGCTTCTCCTTTTGCTTCTGCTTCTTCTGTTTTTCCTGCTTCTCCTTCTGCTTCTGCTTCTTCTGCTTCTCCTTCTGCATCTTCTTCTGCTTCTGCTTCTCCTTCTTCTGCTTCTCCTTCTTATTCTCCTACTGCTTGTCCTTCTGTTTCCCTTCTCCTTCTTGTTCTTCTGCTTTTCCTTCTGCTTCTCGTTCTGCTTCTGCTACAACTGCTACTGCTTCTATTTCTTCTGTTTCTTCTGCTTCTCCTTCTGCTTTTGATTCTCTTTCTGCTTCTGCTTCTCCTTTTGCTTCTCCTTCTGCTTCTCCAGATTCTGCTTCTTCTGCTTCTCCTGCTTCTCCTTCTGCTTCAAGTTCTCCTTCTGCTTCTTCACATTCTTATGCTTCTGCTTCTCCTGCTTCTGCTTCTTCTGCTTTCCCTCCTTCTCTTCCTGCTTCTCCTTCTGTTTCTGCTTCTCCTTCTGCTTCTGCTTCTTGTCCTTCTTATGTTTCTTCTGCTTCTGCTTCTCAAATTTCTACATCTCCTACTTCTCCTTCTGCTACTACTTTTCCTTCTCCTGCTCCTTCTTCTGCTTCTCTTTCTGCTTCTCCTTGTGTTTCTCCTACTCCTTCTCCTTCTCATTCTTCTGCTTTTCCTTCTGCTTCTCCTTCTGCTTCTACATCTTCTGCTTCTTCTGCTACTGCCTCTACTTCTTCTGTTTCTTCTGCTTCCCCTTCTGCTTCTCCTTCTGCTTTTGCTTCTCTTTCTGCTTCTGCTTCTCCTTCTGCTTCAGGTCCTGCTTCTGCTTCTCCTGCTGCTGCTTCTTCTGCTTCTCCTGCGTCTCTTTCTGCTTTTCCTTCTGTTTCTGCTTCTCCTTCTGCTTCTTCTCCTTCCTATGTTTCTTCTGCTTCAGCTTCTCCTGCTTCTGCTTCTTCTGCTTCTCCCGCTTCTCCTTCTCTTTTCCTTCTCTTTCTGCTTCTGCTTATCCTTCTGTTTCTCCTACTCCTAATCCTTCTCTTTCTCCTTCTCCTTCTTCTTCTTCTGCTTCTCCTGCTGCTTCTTCTTCTGCTTCTTCTGCTTTTTCTGTTTCTTCTTCTTCTGCTTCAGCTTCTGCTTCTTCTGCTTCTCCTTCTGCTTCTGCCCTTCTCCTTCTGTTTCTTCTGTTTCTGCTTCTCCTGCTTCTTCTTCTTCTGCTTCTCCTACTTCTCCTTCTGCTTCTCCGTCTCATTCTCCTTCTCCTTCAATTTCTCCTTCTTGTGCTTCTCATTCTGCTTCTGCTTCTGCGTCTCCTACTTCTGCTTCTTCTGTTTCTCCTTCTGCTTCTCCTTCTGCTTCTCTTTCTGCTTCTGATTCTCCTTCTGCTCCTCCTACTCCTACTCCTTCTCTTTCTCCTTCTTCTTCTTCTGCTTCTCGTTCTGCTTCTGCTTCTTCTGCTTGTTCTGTTTCTTCTGCTTCTGCTTTTCTAGCTTCTGCTGCTTCTGCTTGTCCTTCTGCTTCAGGTTCTCCTTCTGCTTCTTGGGCTTCTCTTTCTTCTGCTTCTGCTTCTCCTGCTACTGCTTCTTCTGCTTCTCTTTCTGTTTCTCCGTCTGCTTCTCCTTCTGCTCCTTCTCTTTCTTCTGTTTCTTCTTCTTCTGCTTCTCCTGCTTCTGCTTCTTCTGCTTCTCCTGCTTGCCCTTCTCCTTCTGGTTCTCCTTCTCCTTCTCCTCCTTCTCTTTTGCTTCTGCTTCTTCTAATTCTCCAACTTCTCCTTCTTCTTCTCCTTCTGTTTCTGCTTCTCTTTCTGCTTCTGCATCTCCTTCTGCTTCACCTTCTGGTGCTCTTTCTCCTTCTTCTGTTTCTCCATCTGCTTCTGCATCTTATGCTTCTTTATTTCTTCTATTTCTGCTTCTCCTGCTTCTGCTTCTTATGCTTCTACTGCTTCTTCTGCTGCTTCTGCTTCTTCTGCTTCTACTTCTCTTTGTGCTTCTGCTTCTCCTGCTTGTTTTTCTGCTTCTTCTGCTGCTTCTCCTTCTGCTGCTTCTTCTCCTTCTCCTTCTCCTTCTCTTTTTGCTTCGCCTTCTGCTTCTGCTTATTCTGTTTGTCCTGCCTGAATTTCTAATTCAACTTCTTCTGCTGCTTCTCCTTCTGCTTCTGCTTCTACTTCTGATTCTGATTCTGCTTCTTCTGCTTCTTCTCTTTCGGCTTCTCCTGCTTCTGCTTCTTGTGCTTCTCCTGCTTC
>NW_012295663.1:0-2358 GCF_000151885.1 Dipodomys ordii
AGAGCGGGATAGAGCGGGGTACACAGCTGGGGACACAGCGGGGTACACAGCGGGACACAGCGGGACACAGCTTGGGACACAGCGGGACACAGCGGGGGACACAGCTAGGACAGAGCGGGACACAGCGGGACACAGTGGGGACACAAAGGGGACTCAGTGGGCGAAACAGCGGGGGAAAAAGCGGGACACCATGGGACACAGTGTGACACAGCAGGACACAGAGGGAACACTGCGTCGACACAGCGGGACAAAGCGGGGGACACAGCGGGACACAGCGGGGGACACAGCGGGGGACACAGCGGGGGACAGTGGAGACAAAGAGAGGACACAGCAGGACACAGCCGTGACACAGCTGGACACAATGGAGTACACAGCGGGACACAGCGGGCACAAAGCGGGGCCAGAGCGGGACACAGCGGGATACAGTGGGACATAGCGGGGGACACAGCGGGACACAGAGGGGGACACAGCGAGGAAACAGCGGGACACAGCGGGACACAGGCAGGGACAAAGTGGGGGACAGCGGGGGACACAGCAAAGACACAGCAGGACACCATGGGACACAGTGTGACACAGCGGGACACAGCGGGGGACCCATCGAGGACAGAGCGGGATATATTAGGGGACACAGAGAGGACACAGTGGGGGACACAGTGGGGGACACGGCGGGCCACAGCGGGGAACACTGCGAGGACACAGCGGGACCCAGCGGGACACAGCGTCGATACAGCGGGGACACAGCGTTACACAACGTGGTACACAGCTGTGGACACAACGGGACACAGTGGGGGCACAGCGGGACACAGTGGGACACAGCGGGGACAAAGCGTGAGACACAGCGGGGGACAGAGCGAGAGACAGAGCGGGACACAGCGGGGGACACAACGGGACACAGCGGTGACAAAGCAGGGGACACAGAGGGACACAGCGGGGGACACAGCGGGGGAGACAGCAGGACACAGCGGGACACAGCGGGGGACACAAGGGGGACACAGCGGGACACAGTGGGGGACACAGCGAGGACACATTGGGACACAGCGAGGACACAGCGGGACTCAGCGGGGGACAAAGCAGTTCACAGTGGGACACAGCGGGACACAGCAGGGGACACAGATGTGTACACAGCGGGACACAGCGGGGAATACAGCGAGGACAGAGCGGGACCCAGCGGGACACAGCGTCGATACAGCGGGGACACAGCATTACACAGCGTGGTGCACAGCTGTGGACACCACGGGACACAGTGGGGACACAGCGGGACACAGCGGGACACAGTGGGACAAAGCAAGGACAAATCGTGAGACACAGCGAGGGACAGAGCAGGAGACAGCGGGGGACACAGCGAGGACACAGCAGGCTCAGCGGGACACAGCAGGGACAGAGAGGGACACAGCGGTGGACACAGCGGGACAGAGCGCGGACACAGCGGGACACAGCGGTGGACACAGCGGGACACAGCAGTGGATACAGCAAGGACACAGCGGGACCCAGCGGGAAACAGCGTCGATACAGCGGGGACAGAGTGGGCCACAGCGGGGTACACAGCTGGGGACACAACGGGGCACATCGGGGGACACAGCAAGGACTCAGCGGAACACAGCATGGGAAACAGTGAGGACACAGGGGGACACAGCGGGACACAGCGGGACACAGCAGGAACACAGCAGTAGACACAGCGGGAAACAGCAGGGGACAAAGCGGGACACAGCGGGGGACACAGGGAGGACAGAGCGGGACAAGGCGGGGACACAGCGGGGACTCAGCGGGGGACACAGCGGGGGACAAAGCGGGACACCACGGTACACAGCGGGAAACAGCGGTGACCCTGCGGGGACACAGTGGGTCACAGCGAGGACACAGCGGGGGACACAGCGGGGGACACTGCGAGACACAGCGGGGAACACAGCGAGGACACAGCGGGTCCCAGCGGGACACTGCGTCGATACAGCTGGGACACAGCGTTACACAGCGGGGTACACAGCTGTGGACACAACGGGACACAGTGGGGGCACAGCGGGACACAGCAGAACACAGTGGGACACTGCGGGGACAAAGCGTGAGACACAGCGGGGGACAGATCCGGAGACAGCGGGGGACACTGTGAGGACTCAGCGGGACTGAGCGGAGGACATAGCGTTACTATCGGTGGACACATCTTGTCATAGAGGGTGACTAGCTTGGACACTCCGGTGGACACAGCGGGGATATATCGGTGGACACAGTGAGGACACAACAAAACCCAGCGTGACATAGGGTCGATACATTGTGTACTGATTGGTCTCTTGCGTGGTACCCATTTGTGTACACAACGGGGCACATCTGAAAGACACAGTAATGGACCTCAGCTGAAACACTCCG
>NW_012295664.1:0-2708 GCF_000151885.1 Dipodomys ordii
GCGGTGGACCCATGGAGGACAGAGCTGGATTTTCTGGGACCCCGTGGGGACTCGTCGGTGGACGCGTCGGGGGACAAAGCGGGCCACCACGGGACACAGTGGGAAACAGCGGAGACCCTGCGGGGACTCTGCGGGACACAGCGGGGGACATAGCAAGGACACCGCGTTACACATTTGGGGACACTGCGAGGACACTGCGGGGGACACAGCGGGGGACACTGCGGGACACAGCGGGGACACAGCGAGGACACAGCAGGACCCAGCGGGACACAGCGTCGATACAGCGGGGACACAGCGTTACACAGCGGGGTACACAGCTGTGGACACAACGGGACACAGTGGGGGCACAGCGGGACACAGCTGAGCACAGTGGGACACAGCGGGGACAAAGCATGAGACACAGCGGGGGACAGAGCGGGAGACAGCGGGGGACACAGCGAGGACACAGCGGGACACAGCGGGGGACACAGCGGGATACAGCGGTGGACACAGCGGGACAGAGCGGGGGACACAGCGGGTCACAGCGGGACAGAGCAGGAACACAGCAGTAAACACAGCGGGACACAGCCGGGGACACATTGGGACACAGCGGGGACAGAGCGGGGACACAGCGGTACTCAGCGGGGGACACAGCAGTACACAGCGGGACACAGCGGGACACAGTGGGGACACAGCGGGGACTCAGCGGTGGACACAGCCGGGGACAAAGCGGGACACCACGGGGCAGAGCGGGACACAGCGGGGACAAGGGGGAGACAGAGCGGGACACAGCGAGGACACAGCAGGACACAGCGGGGGACACAGCGGGACACAGCGGGGGACACAGCAGGACAAAGCAGGGTACACAGCAGGGGACACATCGGGATACAGCGGGACCCAGCGGGGGACCCAGCGGGAAACAGCGGGGGGCCCAGCGAGGACACAGCGGGATACAGCGCGGGACACAGAGAGGAAAACAGCGGGGGACACACCGGGCGTCACAGCAGGACACAGCAGGGAACACAGCGAGGACACAGCGGTGACACAGCTGGACACAACGAAGTACACAGCGGGACACAGTGGGCACACAGCGGGGACACAGCGTGACACAGCGAGGAACATAGGGAGGACACAGCAGGACCCAGCAGGACACAGCATCGATACATCGGGGACACAGCGAGACACAGCGGGGTACACAGCTGTGGACACAACGGGACACAGTGGGGGACACAGCGAGGACACAACAGGACACAGCGGGGACACTGCGGGGACACAGCGGGACCAAGCGGGGGACACAGCGGGACACAGAGGGACACAGTGGGGACACTGCAGGGACACAGCGGGACAAAGCGGGGACACAGCAGGACACAGCGGGACACAGAGGGAAAAAGTGGGGCACAGCGGGGGACACAGCGGGACATAGCGGGGGACACAGCGGGACACAGTGGGTGACACAGAGGGACACAGCAGGACACAGCGGGGGACACAGCGGGACATAGTGGGCCACCACTGGGGACACAGCAGTGACACAGTGGGACACAGAGTGGGACACAGCGAGGACACAAGGGGACACAGCGGGACACAGCGGGGGACACAGCAGGACTCAGCGGGGGACACAGCAGTACACAGCAGGACACAGCGGGACACAGCGGGGCACAGCAGGGACACAGCGGGGCACAGCAGGGGAGAGCGCGGGACAGAGAAGGGACACAGCGGGACACAGCGGGGACACAGCTGGACACAGTAGGGTACACAGCGGGACACAGCGGACACACAGAGGGGACACAGCGGGACACAGCGGGACACAGCGGGGAAACTGCGGGGACACAGCGGGACACAGCGGGGGACACAGCGGGACACAGCAGGGGACACAGCGCAACACAGAGGGGGACAGATCTAGGGATACAGCGGGACACAGCGGTGACAGAGCTGGACACAGCGGGGTACACATCGGGACACAGCGGGGACACAGCGGGGGACACAGCGGGACACAGCGGGACACAGTGGGGACAAAGCGGAGGACCAGGGGGACACAGCGGGACATAGCGGGGACACAGCGGGACACAGCGGGGGCACAGCAAGGACACAGCGGGGGACACAGCGGGACACAGCGGACACAGCGGGGACACAGCGGGACTCAGCGGGGGACACAGCAGTACACAGCGGGACACAGCGGGACACAGCGGGGCACAGCAGGGTCACAGCGGGGGACAGAGCAAGACAGAGCGGAACAAAGCGGTGGACACAGGGGTAACACAGTGTGGCACAGCGTGGGACACAGCGACGACACAGCGGGACACAGCGGGGGACACAGCGTGGACACATAGAGACACAGCGGGGACACAGCGGGACTCAGTGGGGGACACAGCAGTTCACAGCGGGACACAGCGGGACACAGCAGGACACAGCGTGGGACAAAGCAGGACACAGCGGGGGAAACCACGAGGACACAGCGGCTCACAGTGGAGACACAGCGGGACACAGCCGGGGACACAGCGAAGACACAGTGGGACACAGCGGGGGACAGAGCGTGGAACACAGCAGGACATAGCGGGACACAGCGGGGACACAGCATTGGACACAGCAGGACACAGTGGGGGACACAGGTAGGACACAGCGGGACACAGCAGGGGACACAGCGAGGACACATAGGGACACAGCGGGGACACAGAGGGACTCAGCGGGAAGACACAGCAGTTCAACAGCGGGACACAGCGGGACACAGCGGG
>NW_012295665.1:0-3193 GCF_000151885.1 Dipodomys ordii
CAGCGTGGACACATAGGGACACAGCGGGGACACAGCGGGACACAGCGGGGGACACAGCAGTACACAGCGGGACACAGCGGGTCACCGCGAGGGACACAGAGGGGTACATAGCGGGACACAGTGGGGAACACAGGGAGGACACAGCGGGACCCAGCGGGACACAGCGTCGATACAGCGGGGACACAGCGGGACACAGTGGGGTACACAGCTGGGGACACAACGGGACACAGCGGGGGACACAGCGAGGACACAGCAGAACACAGCGTGGGAAACAGCGAGGACACAGCGGGACACAGCGAGACACAGCGGGACACAGAGGGGACACAGCAGTAGACACAGCGAGACACAGCGGGGGACACAGTGGGACACAGCGGGGAACACAGCGAGGACACAGCGGGGACACAGAGGGGACTCAGCAGTGGACATAGCAGGGGACAAAGCGGGACACCACAGGACACAGTGGGACACAGCGGGACACAGCGGGGACACTGCGGGGACACAGCGGGACAAAGCGGGGGACCCAGCGGGACCCAGCGGGACACAGCAGGACCCAGCGGGGAAACAGGGGGGACACAGTGGGACACAGCGAGGACACAGCGGGACACAGCGGGACACTGCGGGGCACAGCGGGGGACACAGCAGGACACAGCGGGGGACACAGGGAGGACACAGCGGAACACAGCATGGGAGAATGCGAGGACACAGCGGGAAACAGCGAGACACAGCGGGACACAGCGGGGGACAAATCGGGACACCACGGAACACAGCAGGACACAGCGTGAAACAGCGGTGAACCTGCGGGGACACAGCGGGACACAGCGGGGGACACAGCGGGACCCAGCGGGACACAGCGGGGGACACAGCCGGACACAGCAGGGACACAGCGGGGACACAGCGGGACACAGCAGGACACAGCGGGGGATACAGCGGGACACAGCGGGACACAGCAGGGGACACAGCAGGGACACAGTGGGACACAGTAGGACACAGCGTGGGACAAAGCAGGAGACAGCGGAGGACACAGCGAGGACACAGCTGGACACAGCGGGGACACAGAGGGGACTCAGCAGAGGACATAGAGGGGAAAAAGCGGGACCCCACGGGACACAGTAGGACACAGCGGGACACAGGGGGGACACTGCGGGACACAGCCGGGGGACACAGCGGTGGACAGCGGGGGACAGAGAAGGGACACAGCGGGACACAGAGGGGACACAGCTGGACACAGAAGGGTACACAGCGGGGCACAGCGGACACAAAACGGGGACAGAGCTGGACACAGCGGGACACAGATGGGACAGAGCGTGACACAGCAGGACACAGCGGGACACAACAGGGGACTCAGCGGGACACAGCGGGGGACACAGGGAGGACACAGCTGGACACTGAGGGAGACAGAACAAGGACACAGCCGGACACAGCGAAACACAGCGTGACACAGTGGAGACACAGCAGGGGACACAGCGGGACACAGCGGGGGACACAGCGGGACACAGCAGGGACACAGCAGGGACACAGCAGGGGACACAGCGAGGACACAGCGGGACACAGCGGGGACACTGCGGGAACATTGCGGGACACAGCGGGGTACACAGCGGGACACAGCGGAATACACAGCTGGGGACACAAAGGGACACATCGGGGGACCCAGCGGGACCCAGCAGGACACAGCGTCGATACAGCGGGGACACCGCGGGACATAGCGGGGTACACAGCTGGGGACACAACGGGACACAGCGGTGGACACAGCGAGGACACAGCGGGACACAGCTGGGACACTGAGGGAACATAGAGGGACACAGCGGGTACACAGCGGGACACAGCGGGGGACACAGAGTGGTACACAGCGGGACACAGCTGGAAACATAGCGAGGTCACAGCGGGGGAAAAAGCGGGACAACACGGGACACAGTGTGACACAGCGGGACAGAACGGTGAGACAGCAGGGGCAAAGCGGGACAAAGCAGGGACACAGCGAGACACAGCGGGACACCGCGGGGGACACAGCGGGGGACAGCAGGGGACAGGGGACACAGCGGGACACAGCGGGGACACAGCTGGACACAGCGGGGTACACAGAGGGACACAGCGGGCACACACTGGGGACACAGCGGGACACAGCGGAACTCAGCGGGAGACACAGCAGTACACAGCGGGACACAGTGGGACACACCGGGGAGACAGCAGGGACACAGTGGGGGACAAAGCGGGACACAGCGGGTCAGAGCGGGGGACACAGCAGGACACAGCGGGAGACACAGAGGGGTACACAGCGGGACACAGCGGGGAACACAGCGATGACACAGCGGAACACAGAGGGACACAGCGTCGATACAGTGGGGACAGAGCGGGTCACAGCAAGGACACAGCGGGACACAGCGGGGGACACAGCGGGACACAGCGGGACACAGCGGGGACACAGCGGGGACTCAGCGGGGGACACAGCGGGACACAGCGGGGGACACAGCGAGACACGGCATGGACAAAGCTGGACTCAGCGGGGTACACAGAGGGACACAGCAGGGACACAGCGGGGAAACAGCGTGACCCAAAAGGACACAGCGAGACACAGCGGGGGACACAGCAAGGACACAACTGCACACAGTGGGGGACACAGCAAGGACAGAGCGGGACACAGCGGGGGACAAAGCAGGACATAGCGGGGGACACAGCGGGGACAGAGCGGGACACAGCGTGGGACACAAGAAGGACACAGAGGTACACAGCGGGGGACAGAGCGAGGACACATTGGGACACAGCGGGGACACAGCAGAGACACAGCGGGGGACACAGCGGGACACAGCGGGGGACACAGGGATGACACAGCGGTACCCAGCGGGACCCAGCGTCGATACAGCAGGGACACGCGGAACACAGTGGGGTACAGAGCTGGGGACACAGCGAGGACACAGCGGGACACAGCAGGACACAGCGGGGACACTGCGCTAACATAGCAGGACACAGCAGGGTACACAGAGGGACACAGCTGGGGACACAGCGGGGACACAGCGGGACACAGCGGAACACAGCGGGAGACAAAGCGGGAGACAGCAGGGGACACAGCGAGGACACAGGGGGACACAGCGGCGACACAGAGGGGACTCAGCGGGGGACACAACGTGGGACAGAGTGGGACACCACGGGACACAGTGTTACACAGCGGGACACAGCGGGGACACTGCGGGACATAGCA
>NW_012295666.1:0-2804 GCF_000151885.1 Dipodomys ordii
TCTCCTTCCTGTTTTTCTGCTTTTCCTTCTGCTTCTGCTACACCTGCTACTGCTTCTACTTCTTCTGTTTCTTCTGCTTCTCCTTCTGCTTTTGATTTTCTTTCTGCTTCTGCTTCTCCTTCTGCTTCTCATTCAGCTTCTCCAGATTCTGCTTCTTCTGCTTCTCCTGCTTCTCCTTCTGCTTCAGGTTCTGCTTCTGCTTCAGATTGTGCTTCTTCTGTTTCTCCTTCTGCTTCACATTCTGCTTCTGCTTCTTCGGCTTCTCCTGTTTCTTCTGCTTCTGCTTCTCCTGCTTCTTCTGGTTCTCCTGCTTCTCTTTCTGCTTCTCCTTCTGCTTCTGCTTCTCCTTCTGCTTCTGCTTCTGCTCTTCTCCTTCTTCTGTTTCTTTTGCTTCTGTTTCTTCTGCTTCTTCTTCTTCTGTTTCTTCTGATTCTACTTCTGCTTCTCCTTCTTCTCCTTCTCTTTCTGCTTCTTCTGATTCTCCTGCTTCTCCTTCTTGTTCTCCTTCTGTTTCTGCTTCTCTTTCTGCTTCTGCTTCTCCTTTTTCTGCTCCTTCTCCTTTTCCTTCTTCTGCTTCTCTCACTGCTTCTGCTTCTGCTTCTTTTGATTATTCTTTTTTTTCTGCTTCAGCTTCTCCTGCTTCTGCTTCTTCTGCTTCTACTGCTTCTCCTTATACTTCTCCTTATGCTTCTCCTTATGCTGCTGCTGCTTCTTCTTCTTCGTCGTCTTCTTCTTCTTCTCTTTCTTCTGCTTCTGCTTTTCCTGCCTCTTCTGCTTCTACTGCTTCTCTTTCTGCTTCTTGTCCTTCTCCTGTTTTTTCTCCTTCTGCTTCTCCTGCTTCTGCTTCTTCTGCTTTTCCTGCTTCTCTTTCTGCTTCTCCTGCTTCTGCTCCTTCTCTTTTTTCTGTTTCTTCTTCTGCTGCTTCTCCCGCTTGTGCTTCTTCTGATTCTCCTGCTTCTCGTTCTGCTTCTCTTCGTCGGCTTCTCTTTCTATTTCTGCTTCTGCTTCTTCTGATTCTGATTCTTCTACTTCTTCTTCTCCTTCTGCTTCTGTGTCTTCTGCATTTCCTGCTTCTCCTTCTGCATCTCCTTCTGCTTGTGCTTTTCCTTCTGCTTCTTCTTCTGCTCTGGCTTCTCCTTCTCCTTCTTCTGCTTCTCCGTCTGCTTCTGCTTCTTCTGCTTCCCCTCCTTCTCTTTCTGCTTCTCCTTCTGTTTCTGCTTCTCCTTCTGCTTCTTGTCCTTCTCCTGTTTCTTCTGCTTCTGCTTCTCCTGTTTCTGCATCTCCTGCTTCTCCTTCTGCTTCTCTTTCTGCTTCTCCTGCTGCTTTTCCTTCTCCTGCTCCTTCTTCTGCTTCTCTTTCTGCTTCTCATTCTGTTTCTCCTTCTCCTTCTCGTTCTTCTGCTTTTCCTTCTGCTTCTCCTTCTGCATCTTCTGCTTCTTCTGCTACTGCCTCTGCTTCTTCTGTTTCTTCTGCTTCTCCTTCTGCTTCTCCTTCTGCTTTAGCTTCTCTTTCTGCTTCTGCTTCTCCTTCTGCTTCTCCAGATTCTGCTTCTTCTGCTTCTCCTTCTGCTTCAGGTTCTGCTTCAGCTTCTTCGGCTTCTTCTGCTTCTGCTTCTCCTGCTGCTGCTTCTTCTTCTCTTTCTGCTTTTCCTTCTGTTTCTGCTTCTCCTTCTGCTTCTGCTTCTTCTCCTTCTTCTGTTTCTGCTTCTCCTGCTTCTGCTTCTCCTGCTTCTCGTTCGGCTTCTCTTTCTGCTTCTACTTCTCCTTCTCGTTCTTCTGCTTCTCCTTCTGCTTCAATTTCTCCTTCTGCTTCTCATTCTGCTTCTGCGTTCTTCTGTTTCTTCTGCTTCTCTTCCTTCTGCTTCTCCTGCTTCTCCTACTTCTCGTGCTGCTTTTGCTTCTGCGTCTCTTTCTGCTTCAGCTTATCCTTTTGCTTCTCCTACTCCTAATCCTTCTCTTTCGCCTTCTCCTTCTTGTTCTTCTGCTTGTCCTGCTGCTTCTGCTTCTGCTTATTCTACTATTTCTGTTTCTTCTGCTTCTGCTTCAGATTGTGCTTCTTCTGTTTCTCCTTCTGCTTCAATTCTGCTTCTGCTTCTTCGGCTTCTCCTGTTTCTTCTGCTTCTGCTTCTCCTGCTTCTTCTGGTTCTCCTGCTTCTCTTTCTGCTTCTCCTTCTGCTTCTGCTTCTCCTTTTGCTTCTGCTTCTGCTCTTCTCCTTCTTCTGTTTCTTTTGCTTCTGTTTCTTCTGCTTCTTCTTCTTCTGTTTCTTCGGATTCTACTTCTGCTTCTCCTTCTTCTCCTTCTCTTTCTGCTTCTTCTGATTCTCCTGCTTCTCCTTCTTGTTCTCCTTCTGTTTCTGCTTCTGCTTCTCCTTCTGCTGCTCCTTCTCCTTCTCCTTCTTCTGCTTCTCTCACTGCTTCTGCTTCTGCTTCTTTTGCTTATTCTTTTTCTTCTGCTTCAACTTCTCCTGCTTCTGCTTCTTCTGCTTCTACTGCTTCTCCTTATACTTCTCCTTATGCTTCTCCTTATGCTGCTGCTGCTTCTTCTTCATCATCTTCTTCTTCTTCTGCTTCTGCTTCTCCTGCCTCTTCTGCTTCTACTGCTTCTCTTTCTGCTTCTTTTCCTTCACCTGATTCTTCTCCTTCTGCTTCTCCTGCTTCTGCTTCTTCTGCTTTTCCTGCTTCTCTTTCTGCTTCTCCTTCTGCTTATCCTGCTTCTGCTCCATCTCCTTCTTCTGTTTCTTCTTCTTCTGCTTCTCCCGCTTGTGCATACTACTGCTTCTCCTGCTTCACGATCTGCTTCTCTTC
>NW_012295667.1:0-2261 GCF_000151885.1 Dipodomys ordii
ATTCTGATTCTTCTCATTCTTCTTCTCATTCTGCTTCTGCTTCTTCTGCATCTCATACTTCTCCTTCTACATCTCCTTCTACTTGTACTTTTCCTTCTGCTTCTTCTTCTACTTCGACTTCTCCTTCTCCTTCTTCTCCATCTGCTTCTGTTTCTTCTGCTTTTCCTGCATCTCCTTCTGCTTCTCCTTCTATTTCTCCTTCTCGTTCTTCTGCTATTCCTTCTACTTCTCTTTCTAGTTCTACATCTTCAGCTTCTTCTGCTACTGATTCTGCTTCTTCTATTTCTTCTGCTTCTCCTTCTGCTTCTCCTTCTGATTTTGCTTCTCTTTCTTCTTCTGCTTCTCCTTCTGGTTCTCCTTCTTCTTCTCCAGATTCTGCTTCTTCTGCTTCTCCTGCTTCTCCTTCTGCTTTAGGTTCTGCTTTTGCTTCTTCGGCTTCTTCTGCTTCTATTTCTGCTTCTCCTTCGGTTTCTGCTTCTCTTTCTACTTCTGCTTCTTCTCCTTCTTCTATTTCTTCTGATTCTGCTTCTCCTGCTTCTGCTTCTCCTGCTTCTCCTTCTGTTTCCCTTTATGCTTCTCCTTCTGCTTCTCCTTCTTCTGCTTCTACTACTGCTTCTGCTTCTCCTTCTGCATCTTCTTCTGTTTCAATTTCTACTTCTTCTGCTTTTCATTCTGCTTCTGCTTCTACTGCTTCTGCTTCTCCTGCTTCTCCTTCTCATTCTCATTCTCCTTCTCTTTCTGCTTCTGCTTATCCTTCTGTTTCTCCTACTCCTAATCCTTCTCTTTCTCCTTGTTCTTCTTCTGCTTCTCGTTCTTCTTCTGCTTCTTCTGCTTGTTCTGTTTCTTCTGCTTCTACTTTTCCAGCTTCTGCTGATTCTGCTTCTCCTTCTGCTTCAGGTTCTCCTTCTGCTTCTTAGGCATCTTCTGTTTCTTCTGCTTCTGCTTCTCCTGCTACTGCTTCTTCAGCTTCTTCTGCTTCTCTTTTGCTTCTCCTTCTGCTTCTGCTTCTCCTTCTGCTCCTTCTCTTTCTTCTGTTTCTTCTTCTTCTTCTTCTGTTCCTCCCGCTTCTGCTTCTTCTGCTTCTCCTGCTTGTCCTTCTCCTTCTCCTTCTTCTCCTTCTCTTTCTGCTTCTGCTTCTGCTTCTTCTGATTCTCCAACTTCTCCTTCTTCTTCTCCTTCTGTTTCTGCTTCTCTTTCTGCTTCTGCATCTCCTTCTGCTTCACATTCTGCTGACTTTCTCCTTCTTCTGTTTCTCCCTCTGCTTCTGCTTCTTATGCTTCTTCTTTATCTTCTGCTTCTGCTTCTCCTGCTTCTGCTTCTTGTGCTTCTACTGCTTCTTCTTCTGCTTCTGCTTCTTCTGCTTCTACTTCTCTTTCTGCTTCTGCTTCTCCTGCTTGTGTTTCTGCTTCTTCTGCTGCTTCTCCTTCTGCTGCTTCTTCTACTTCTCCTACTGCTTCTCTTTTTGCTTCTCCTTCTGCTTCTGCTTCTACTTCTTCTGTTTGTCCTGTCTGAATTTCTGGTTCTACTTCTTCTGCTGTTTCTCCTTCGGCTTCTGCTTCTAATTCTGCTTCTGATTCTGCTTCTTCTCCTTCTTCTCTTTCGGCTTCTCCTGCTTCTGCTTCTTGTGCTTCTTCTGCTTCTCTTTCTGCTTCTCATTCCGCTTCTGCTTCTGCTTCTCCTCCTTCTCCTTCTCCTACTTCTGCTTCTCCTTCATCTTCTGCTTCTTCTGCTTCTCCTGCTTCTCCTTCTGCATCTCCTTCTGCTTGTGCTTCTCCTTATGCTTCTTCTTCTGCCTCTGCTTCTCCTTCTCCTTCTTTTGCTTCTCCTTTTGCTTCTGCTTCTTCTGCTTTTCCTGCTTCTCCTCCTGCTTCTGCTTCTTCTGCTTCTCCTTCTGCATCTTCTTCTGCTTCTGCTTCTCCTTCTTCTGCTTCTCCTTCTTATTCTCCTACTGCTTCTCCTTCTGTTTCCCTTCACCTTCTTGTTCTTCTGCTTTTCCTTCAGCTTCTCCTTCTATTTCTGCTACCACTGCTACTGCTTCTACTTCTTCTGTTTCTTCTGCTTCTCCTTCTGCTTTTGATTCTCTTTCTGCTTTTGCTTCTCCTTCTGCTTCTCCTTCTGCTTCTCCAGATTCTGCTTCTTCTGCTTCTCCTGCTTCTCCTTCTGCTTCAGGTTCTCCTTCTGCTTCTTCGGATTCTTATGCTTCTGCTTCATCCTGCTTCAGCTTCTTCTGCTTCCCCTCCTTCTCTTCTGCTTCTCCTTGT
>NW_012295668.1:0-2543 GCF_000151885.1 Dipodomys ordii
GCTTCTGCTTCTTCTGATTCTCCAACTAATCCTTCTTCTTCTCCTTCTGTTTCTGCTTCTCTTTCTGCTTCTGCATCTCCTTCTGCTTCACCTTCTGCTGTTACTTCTCCTTCTTCTGTTTCTCCCTCTGCTTCTGCTTCTGCTTCTTATGCTTCTTCTTGTTCTTCTGCTTCTGCTTCTCCAGCTTCTGCTTCTTATGCTTCTACTGCTTCTTCTTCTGCTTCTGCTTCTTCTGCTTCTAATTCTCTTTCTACTTCTGCTTCTCCTGCTTGTTTTTCTGCTCCTTCTGCTGCTTCTTCTACTTCTCCTTCTGCTTCTCTTTTTGCTTCTCCTTCTGCTTCTGCTTCTTCTGTTTCTCCTGCCTGAATTTCTGGTTCTACTTCTTCTGCTGCTTCTCCTTCTGCTTCTGCTTCTACTTCTGCTTCTGTTTCTGCTTCTTCTGCTTCTACTATTTCGGCTTCTCCTGCTTCTGCTTATTGTGCTTCTCCTGCTTCTTTTTCTGCTTCTCATTCCTCTTCTGCTTCTCCTTCTGCTTCTGCTTATGCTCCGTCTCCTACTTCTGCTTCTCCTTCAGCTTCTGCTTATTCTGCTTCTCCTGCTTCTCCTTCTGCATCTCCTTCTGCTTGTGCTTGTCCTTATGCTTCTTCTTCTGCTTCTGCTTCTCCTTTTCCTGCTTCTCCTCCTGCTTCTGTTGCCTCTGCTTCTTCTGCTTTTCCTTCTGCATCTTCTTCTGCTTCTCCTTCTCTTTCTTCTGCTTCTCCTTCTGCATCTTCTTCTGCTTCTGCTTCGTCTGCTTTACCTGCGTCTCTTTCTGCTTCTCCTTCTGTTTCTCTTTCTGTTTCTCCTTCTCCTTCTTGTTCTTCTGCTTTTCCTTCTGCTTCTGCTACACCTGCTACTCCTTCTACTTCTTCTGTTTCTTCTGCTTCTCCTTCTGCTTTTGATTCTCTTTCTGCTTCTGCTTCTCGTTCTGCTTCTTATTCTGCTTCTTCAGATTCTGCTTCTTCTGCTTCTCCTGCTTCTCCTTCTGCTTCAGGTTCTCCTTCTGCTTCTTCACATTCTTATGCTTCTGCTTCTCCTGCTTCTGCTTCTTCTGCTTTCCCTCCTTCTCTTCCTGCTTCTCCTTCTGTTTCTGTTTCTCCTTCTGCTACTGCTTCTTGTCCTTCTTGTGTTTCTTCTGCTTCTGCTTCTCAAGTTTCTGCATCTCCTGCTCCTCCTTCTGCTGCTCTTTCTGCTTCTCCTGCTGCTTTTCATTCTCCTGCTCCTTCTTCTGCTTCTCTTTCTGCTTCTCCTTCTCTTTCTCCTTCTCCTTCTCCTTCTCGTTCTTCTGCTTTTCCTTCTGCTTCTCCTTCTGCTTCTGCTTCTTCTGCTTCTTCTGCTACTGCCTCTGCTTCTTCTGTTTCTTCTGCTTCTCCTTATGCTTCTCCTTCTGCTTTTGCTTCTCTTTCTGCTTCTGCTTCTCCTTCTGCTTCTCCAGATTCTGATTCTTCTGCTTCTCCTTCTGCTTCAGGTTCTGCTTCTGCTTCTTCGGCTTCTTCTGCTTCTGCTTCTCCTGCTGCTGCTTCTTCTGCTTCTCCTGCTTCTCTTTCTGCTTTTCCTTCTGTTTCTGCTTCTCCTTCTGCTTCTGCTTCTTCTCCTTCTTCTGTTTCTTCTGTTTCTGCTTCTCCTGCTTCTGCTTCTCCTGCTTCTCGTTCTGCTTCTCTTTCTGCTTCTCCTTCTCCTTCTTCTGCTTCTCCTTCTGCTTCTGCTTCTCCTTCTGCTTCAATTTCTCCTTCTGCTTCTCATTCTGCTTCTGCGTCTTTTGTTTCTTCTGCTTCTCCTGCTTCTTCTGCTTCTCCTGCTTCTCTTTCTGCTTCTCCTTCTGCTTCTGCTTCTCCTTCAGCTTCTGCTTCTGCTCTTCTCCTTCTTCTGTTTCTTTTGCTTCAGTTTCTTCTTCTTCTTCTTCTTCTGTTTCTTCTGATTCTACTTCTGCTTCTCCTTCTTCTCCTTCTCTTTCTGCTTCTTCTGATTCACCTGCTTCTCCTTCTTGTTCTCCTTCTGTTTCTGCTTCTCTTTCTGCTTCTGCTTCTCCTTCTGCTGCTCCTTCTCCTTCTCCTTCTTCTGCTTCTCTCACTGCTTCTGCTTCTGCTTCTTTTGCTTATTCTTTTTCTTCTGCTTCAACTTCTCCTGCTTCTGCTTCTTCTGCTTCTACTGCTTCTCCTTATACTTCTCCTTATGCTTCTCCTTATGCTTCTCCTTAAGCTGCTGCTGCTTCTTCTTCTTCTTCGTCTTCTTCGTCTTCTCTTTCATCTGCTTCTGCTTTTCCTGCCTCTTCTGCTTCTACTGCTTCTCTTTCTGCTTCTAGTCCTTCTCCTGTTTCTTCTCCTTCTGCTTCTCCTGCTTCTGCTTCTTCTGCTTTTCATGCTTCTCTTTCTGCTTCTCCATCTGCTTCTCCTTCTGCTTTTGCTCCTTCACCTTCTTCTGTTTCTTCTTCTAACTGCTTCTCCCGCTTGTGCTTCTTGAGCTTCTCCTGCTTCTCGTTCAAGAAAACTCTCGTCGGCTTCAAA
>NW_012295669.1:0-5062 GCF_000151885.1 Dipodomys ordii
CTTCTCCTACCTTCTACCTCTCTCTGCTCTGCTCTCTGCTCTCCTGCTTCTCCATATGCATCTCTTCTGCTTCTCCTGCTTCTCGTCTGCTTCTCTTCTGCTTCTCCCAGCTTCTGCTTCTCCATCTGCTTCTGCTTCTCCTTCTGCTTCTGCTTCTGCTTCAATTTCTCCTTCTGCTTCTCATTCTGCTTCTGCGTCTTCTGTTTCTTCTGCTTCTCCTGCTTCTGCTTCTCCTGCTTCTCCTACTTCTCGTGCTGCTTCTCATTCTGCGTCTCTTTCTGCTTCTGCTTATCCTTTTGCTTCTCCTATTCCTAATCCTTCTCTTTCACCTTCTCCTTCTTCTTCTTCTGTTTCTCCTGGTGCTTCTGCTTCTGCTTATTCTACTCTTACTGTTTCTTCTGCTTCTGCTTCAGATTGTGCTTCTTCTGTTTCTCCTTCTGCTTCAGATTATGATTCTGCTTCTTCGGCTTCGCCTGTTTCTTCTGCTTCTGCTTCTCCTGCTTCTTCTGCTTCTCCTGCTTCTCCTTCTGCTTCTCCTTCTGCTTCTGCTTCTCCTTCTGCTTCTGCTTCTGCTCTTCTCCTTCTTCTGTTTCTTTTGCTTCTGTTTCTTTTGCTTCTTCTTCTTCTGTTTCTTCTGATGCTACTTCTGCTTCTCCTTCTTCTCCTTCTCTTTCTGCTTCTACTTCTGCTTCTTCTGATTTTCCTGCTTCTCCTTCTTGTTCTCCTTCTGTTTCTGCTTCTCATTCTGCTTCTGCTTCTCCTTCTGCTGCTCCTTCTCCTTATCCTTCTTCTGATTCTCCCCCTGCTTTTGCTTCTGCTTCTTCTGCTTATTCTTTTTCTTCTGCTTCTGCTTCTCCTGCTTCTGCTTCTTCTGCTTCTACTGCTTCTCCTTATGTTTCTCCTTATGCTTCTTCTTCTTCTTCTTTTTCTTCTTCTTCGTCTTCTCCTTCGTCGTCTTCTTCGTCTTCTTCTTCTTCTTCTTCTTCTTTTCTTCTTCGTCTTCTTCTTCTTCTTCTTCTTCTTCTTCTTCTTTTTCTTCTTCTTCTTCTTCTTCTTCCTCTTCTTCTTCTTCTTCTCTTTCTTCTGCTTCTTCCTTTCCTGCTTCTTCTGCTTCTACTGCTTCTCTTTCTGTTTTTCATTTTGCTTCTGCTTCTCCTTCTGCTTCTCCCATTGCTTCTGCTGCCCTTCCTTCTCCTTCTCCTTCTCCTACTTCTGCTTCTTCTGCTTTTGCTTCTTCTGCTTCTCCTTCTTCTCCTTCTGCATCTTCTTCTGCTTCTGCTTCTCCTTCTGCTGCTTCTTCTGCTTCTCCTTCTTCTGCTTCTCCTTCTGCTTCTCCTTCTGCTTCTCCATCTGCTGCTCCTTCTGCTTCTCGTTCTGCTTCTGATTCTCCTTCTGCTCTTCCTACTCCTAATCCTTCTCTTTCTCCTTCTCCTTCTTCTTCTTCTGCTTCTCGTTCTGCTTCTGCTACTGCTTCTTCTGCTTGTTCTGTATCTTCTGCTTCAAGTCCTGCTTCTGCTTCTTCAGCTTCTTCTGTTTTTTCTGCTTCTGCTTCTCCTGCTACTGCTTCTTCTGCTTCTCTTTCAGCTTCTCCTTCTGCTTCTCCTTCTGCTCCTTCTCCTTCTTCTGTTTCTTCTTCTTCTTCTGCTTCTTCCGCTTCTGCTTCTTCTGCTTCTCCTTCCTTTCCTCTGCTTCTGCTTCTTCTTCTCCTTCTTCTGCTTCTCTTTCTGCTTCTTCTGATTCTCCAACTAATCCTTGTTCTTCTCCTTCTGTTTCTGCTACTCTTTCTGCTTCTCCATCTCCTTCTGCTTCACCTTCTGCTACTCCTTCTCCTTCTTCTGTTTCTCCCTCTGCTTCTGCTTCTTATGCTTCTTGTTCTTCTGCTTCTGCTTCTCCTGCTTCTGCTTCTTATGCTTCTACTGCTTCTTCTTCTGCTTCTTCTGCTTGTACTTCTCTTTCTGCTTCTGCTTCTCCTGCTTGTTTTTCTGCTTCTTCTGCTGCTTCTCCTTCTGCTGCTTCTTCTACTTCTCCTTCTGCTTCTCTTTTTGCTTCTCTTTCTGCTTCTTCTTCTTCTGTTTCTCCTGCCTGAATTTCTGGTTCTACTTCTTCTGCTGCTTCTCCTTCTTCTTCTGCATCTACTTCTGCTTCTGTTTCTGCTTCTTCTGCTTCTTCTCTTTCGGCTTCTCCTGCTTCTGCATCTTGTGCTTCTCCTGCTTCTCTTTCTGCTTCTCATTCCGCTTCTGCTTCTCCTTCTGCTATTGCTTCTCCTCCTTCTCCTTCTCCTACTTCTGTTCTCCTTCAGCTTCTGCTTCTTCTGCTTCTCCTGCTTCTCCTTCTGCATCTCCTTCTGCTTGTGCTTGTCCTTATGCTCTTTCTTCTGCTTCTGCTTCTCCTTCTGCTTCTGCCTCTGTTTCTCCTTCTCTTTCTCGTTCTCCTGCTTTTCCTTCTGCTTCTCCTTCTGCTTCTGCTGTAACTGCTACTGCTTCTGCTTCTTCTGTTACTTCTGCTTCTCCTTCTGCTTTTGATTCTCTTTCTGCTTCAGCTTCTCCTTCAGCTTGTCATTCTTCTTCTCCAGATTCTGCTTCTTCTGCTTCTCCAGCTTCTCCTTCTGCTTCAGGTTCTGCTTCTGCTTCTTCGTATTCTTCTGCTTCTGCTTCTCCTGCGTCTGCTTTTCTGCTTTTCCTGCTTCTCTTTCTGCTTCCCCTTCTGCTTCTGCTTCTCCTTCTGCTTCTGCTCCTTCTCCTTCTTCTGTTTCTACTTCTTCTGCTTCTCCCGCTTCTGCTTCTTCTGCTTCTCCTGCTTCTCGTTCTGCTTCTCTTCGTCGGCTTCTCTTTCTACTTCTGCTTCTCCCGCTTCTGCTTCTTCCCTTTAGTTCTTCTCCTTCTGCTTCTGCTTCTTCTGCTTCTCCTGCTTCTCCTTCTGCATCTCCTTCTGCTTGGCTTTTCCTTGTGCTTCTTCTTCTGCTTCTCCTTCTCTTTCTTCTGCTTCTCCGTCTGTTTATGCTTCTGCTTTTCCTGATTCTTTTTCTGCTTCTGCTTCTGCTTCTCCTTCTGTTTCTCCTTCTCCTTCTCGTTCTTCTGCTATTTCTTGTGCTTCTTTTTCTGCTTCTACATCTTCAGCTTCTTCTGCTACTGCTTCTGATTCTTCTGTTTCTTCTGCTTCTCCTTCTGATTTTGGTTCTCTTTCTGCTTCTGCTTCTCCTTCTGCTTCTGCAGATTCTGCTTCTTCTGCTTCTCCTGCTTCTCCTTCTGCTTCAGGTTCTGCTTCTGCTTCTTCGGATTCTTATGCTTCTGCTTCTCCTGCTTCTGCTTCTTCTGTTTCCGCACCTTCTCTTTCTGCTTCTCCTTCTGTTTTTGCTTCTCCTTCTGCTTCTGCTTCTTCTCCTTATTCTGTTTCTTCTGCTTCTGCTTCTCCTGCTTCTGCTTCTCCTGCTTCTCGTTCTGCTTCTCTTTCTGCTTTTCTTTCTGCTTCTCCTTCTCCTTCTTATGCTTCTCCTTCTACTTCTGCTTCTGCTTCAATTTCTCCTTCTGCTTCTCATTCTGCTTCTGCGTCTTCTGTTTCTTCTGCATCTCCTGCTTCTGCTTCTCCTGCTTCTCCTACTTCTCGTGCTGCTTTTCCTTCTGCGTCTCTTTCTGATTCTGCTTATCCTTTTGCTTCTCCTACTCCTAATCCTTCTCTCTCGCCTTCTCCATCTTCTTCTTCTGCTTCTCCTGCTGCTTCTGCTTCTGCTTATTCTACTATTTCTGTTTCTTCTGCTTCTGCTTCAGATTGTGCTTCTTCTGTTTCTCCTTCTGCTTCAGATTCTGCTTCTGCTTCTTCGGCTTCTCCTGTTTCTTCTGCTTCTGCTTCTCCTGCTTCTTCTGCTTCTCCTGCTTCTCTTTCTGCTTCTCCTTCTGCTTCTGCTTCTCCTTCTGCTTCTGCTTCTGCTCTTCTCCTTCTTCTGTTTCTTTTGCTACTGTTTCTTCTGCTTCTTCTTCTTCTGTTTCTTCTGATTCTACTTCTGCTTTTGCTTCTTCTGCTTCTCCTGCTTCTCCTTCTGCATCTTCTTCTGCTTCTGCTTCTCCTTCTGCTTCTGCTTCTCCTTCTTCTGCTTCTCCTTCTGCTTCTCTTTCTGCTTCTCCTTCTGCTTCTCCTTCTGCTTCTCGTTCTGCTTCTGATTCTCCTTCTGCTCTTCCTACTCCTAATCCTTCTCTTTCTCCTTCTCCTTCTTCTTCTTCTGCTTCTCGTTCTGCTTCTGCTACTGCTTCTTCTGCTTGTTCTGTTTATTCTGCTTCAGGTCCTGCTTCTGCTTCTTCAGCTTCTTCTGTTTCTTCTGCTTCTGCTTCTCCTGCTACTGCTTCTTCTGCTTCTCATTCTGCTTCTCCTTCTGCTTCTGCTTCTCCTTCTGCTCCTTCTCCTTCTACTGTTTCTTCTTCTTCTTCTGCTTCTCCCGCTTCTGCTTCTTCGGCTTCTCCTTCCTTTCCTCTGCTTCTGCTTCTCCTTCTCCTTCTTCTGCTTCTCTTTCTGCTTCTGCTTCTTCTGATTCTCCAACTAATCTTTCTTCTTCTCCTTCTGTTTCTGCTTCTCTTTCTGCTTCTCCATCTCCTTCTGCTTCACCTTCTGCTGCTCCTTCTCCTTCTTCTGTTTCTCCCTCTGCTTCTGCTTCTGCTTCTTATGCTTCTTGATCTTCTGCTTCTGCTTCTCCTGCTTCTGCTTCTTATGCTTCTACTGCTTCTTCTTCTGCTTCTGCTTCTTCTCCTTGTACTTCTCTTTCTGCTTCTGCTTCTCCTGCTTGTTTTTCTGCTTCTTCTGCTGCTTCTCCTTCTGCTGCTTCTTCTACTTCTCCTTCTGCTTCTCTTTTTGCTTCTCTTTCTGCTTCTGCTCCTTATGTTTCTCCTGCCTGAATCTGGTTCTACTTCTTCTGCTGCTTCTCCTTCTGCTTCTGCATCTACTTCTGCTTCTGTTTCTGCTTCTTCTGTTTTCTCTTTCGGCTTCTCCTGCTTCTGCATCTTGTGCTTCTCCTGCTTCTCTTTCTGCTTCTCATTCCGCTTCTGCTTCTCCTTCTGCTTCTGTTTCTCCTCCTTGA
>NW_012295670.1:0-5062 GCF_000151885.1 Dipodomys ordii
CTGCTGTGTCCTCGATGTGTCCCCCGCTGTGTTCCGTTGTGTCCCCAGCTGTGTACCCCGCTGTGTCCCGCTGTGTCCCCACTGTGTCCCGCTCTGTCCTCCCTGTGTTCCCCGCTGTGTCCCGCTGTGTCCCCTGCTGTGTCCCGCTGTGTCCCGCTGTGTCCCGCTTTGTCCCCCGCTGTGTCCCCCGCTGAGTCCCAGCTGTGTCCCCGCTGTGTCCCGCTCTGTCCTCCCTGTGTTCCCCGCTGTGTCCCGCTGTGTCCCCTGCTGTGTCCCGCTGTGTCTACTGCTGTGTTCCTGCTGTGTCCCGCTGTGTCCTGCTGTGTCCCCCTGTGTCCTCACTGTGTCCCACGCTGTGTTCCGCTGAGTACTTGCTGTGTCCCCCGATGTGCCCCGTTGTGTCCCCAGCTGTGTACCCCGCTGTGGCCCACTCTGTCCCCGCTGTATTGACGCTGTGTCCCGCTGGGTCCCGCTGTGTGCTCGCTGTGTCCACCGCTGGGTCCCGCTCTGACCACAGCTGTGTACCGCTATGTCCCCAGTTGTGTCCCACTGTGTCCCGCTGTGACCCCCGCTGTGTCCCCCGCTGTGTCCCGCTGTGTCCCCCGCTGTCTCCCACTGTGTCCACTGCTGTGTCCCCGCTGTGTCCCGCTTTTTCCCCCGCTGTGTCCCGCTGTGTCCTCGCTGTGTCCTCCGCTGTGTCCGCTGTGTCCTCGCTGTGTCCCCTGCTGTGTCCCGCTGTGTCCCCCGCTGCGACCTGATGTGTCCCGCTTTGTCCCGCTGTGTCCCTGCTGTGACCCTCAGTGTCCCAGTGTGTCCCCGCTGTGGCCCCTCTGTTTCCCGCTGTGTCCCGCTCTGTCCCTGCTGTGTCCTGCTGTGTCACGCTGTGTCCCCACTTTGTGCCCGCTGTGTCCCGCTGTGTACTCCGTTGTGTCAGGCTGTGTCCCCCGCTTTGTCCCGCTGTGTCCCCGCAGTGTCGCCACTGTGTGCCGCTGTGTCACACAGTGTCTCATGGTGTCCTGCTTGGTCCCCAGCTGTGTCCCCCGCTGAGTACCCTCGGTGTCCTGCTGTGTCCTCGCTGTGTGACCCGCTTTCTCCCACTTTGTCCCACGCTGTGTCCCACTGTGTCCTCGCTGTGTCCCCCGCTGTGTCCCGCTGTGTCCCCCACTCTGTCCCGCTGTTTCCCGCTGTGTCCCCCGCTGTGTCCCGCTGTGTCCCCGCAGGGTCACCGCTGTTTCGCGCTGTGTCCCTCTGTGTTTCGTGGTGTCCCGCTTTGTCCCCCGCTGTGTCCCCAGCTGAGTCCCCGCTGTGTCTCCACTGTGTCCCCGCTATGTCCCGCTGTGTCCTCGCTGTGTCCCCCGCTGTCTCCCGCTCTGTCCCCCGCTGTGTCTGACGCTTTATCCCATCTGTGTCCCACTCTGTCCCGCTGTGTCCCGCTGTGTCCACCACTGTGTCCCTTTGTGTCCCCAGCTGTGTAACCTGCTGTGTAACGCTGTGAATCCCGCTGTATCGAGGCTGTGTCCCGCTGGGTCCCTCTCTGTCCTTGCTCTGTTATTCATGTTGTCCCTCTCTGTCCCCACTGTGTCCCCTGCTCTGTCCTACTGTGTCCCCCGCTGTGTCCCGTTTTGTCCCGCTGTGTCCCCCGCTGTGTCCCTGCTGTGTCCCTGCTGTGTCCCCGCGGTGTCACGCTGTGTCCTGCTGTGTCCCGATGTGTCCTGCTGTAACCCTGCTGAGTCCCCCTGTGTTCCTGCTGTGTCCTGCTGTGTCGTGGCTCTGTCCTCCGCTGTGTCCCGCTGTGTCCTCTGCTGTGTCCTGCTGTGTCAGTCTGTGTCCCGCTGTATCCCGCTGTGACCTCGCTGAGTCCCCGCTGTGTCCCCCGCTGTCTCCCACTCTGTCCCCCGCTGTGTCTCACGCTTTTTCCCCGCTGTGTCCCACTGTGACCCGCTGTGTCCCGCTGTGCCCACACTGTGTCCCATTGTATCCACAGCTGTGTACCACGCTGTGTAACGCTGTGTCCCCGCTGTATCTATGCTGTTCCTCGCTGTGTCCCGCTGTGTCCCCCGCTGTGTCCCCCGCTGTGTCCTCGCTGTGTCCCCAGCTGTGTCCCACTGTGTCCTAGCTGGGTCCCCCGCTGGGTCCCGCTGGGTCCCCCGCTGTGTCCCACTGTGTCCCGCTGTGTCCCGCTCTGTCCCTGCTGTGTCCCGCTGTGTCCCGCTGTGTCCCCCTGTGTGTGTGCTGTGTCCCGCTATGTACTCCGTTGTGTCCAGCTGTTTCACCGCTGTGTCCCCTGCTTTTTCCCTCTTTGTCCCGCTGTGTCCTCGCTGCGTCCCCCGCTGTGGCCCACTGTGTCCCCCGCTGTGTCCTGCTGTGTCCCGCTCTGTCCCGCTCTGTCCCTGCTGTGTCCCGCTGTGCCTGCTGTGTCCTCGCTGTGTCCCCCGCTGTCTCCCGCTCTGTCCCTCGCTGTGTCTCACGATTTGTCCTCGCTGTGTCCCACTGTGTCCCGCTCTGTCCCGCTGTGCCCCCACTGTGTCCCCTTGTGTCCACAGATTTGTACCACAATGTGTAACGCTGTACCCCGCTGTATCGACGCTGGGTCCCGCTTGGTCCCGCTGTGTCCTCGCTGTGTTCCCTGCTGTGTCCCGCTGTGTCCCCCGGTGTGTCCCCCGCTGTTTTCCTGTCTGTGTCCCCCGCTGTGTCCCGCTGTGTCCTCGCTGGGCCCCCCGCTGTTTCCCGCTGGGTCCCACGCTCTGTCCCTCATTATCCCGATGTGTCCCCTGCTCTGTACCCTGCTTTGTCCCGCTGTGTCGGCCGCTGTGTCCCGCTGTGTCCCCCGCTGTGTCCTGCTGTGTCTTCGCTGTGTCCCGCTCTGTCTCCCCCTTGTCCCCGCTGTGTCCCGCTCTGTCCCGTGGTGTCCCGCTTTGTGCCCCGCTGTGTCCCCCGCTGAGTCCCCGCTGTGTCCCCGCTGTGTCCCGCTGTGTATTGCTGTGTCCCCAGCTGAGTACTGCTGTGTCCCCGCTGTGTCCCCGCTGTGTCCCAATGTGTCCCCGGCTGTGTCCCGCTGTGTCTACTGCTGTGTTCCTGCTCTGTCCCGCTGTGTCCCGCTGTGTCCCCCTGTGTCCACACTGTGTCCCACGCTGTGTTCCGCTGAGTCCTTGCTGTGTCCTCCGATGTGCCCCGTTGTGTCCCCAACTGTGTACCCCGCTGTGGCCCACTCTGTCCCCGCTGTATCGACCCTGTGGCCCGCTGGGTTCGGCTGTGTCCTCGCTGTGTCCACCGCTGTGTCCCGCTGTATCCACCGCTGTGTCCCGCTGTGTCCCCCGCTCTGTCCCGCTGTGTAAACTGCTGTGTCCCGCTGTTTCCCCCGCTGTGTCCCGCTGTGTCCTCGCTGTGTCCCCCTCTGTCTCCCGCTCTGTCACCCGCTGTGTCTCACGCTTTGTCCCGCTTTGTCCCTGCTGTGTCCCACTGTGTTCTGCTGTGTCCCGCTGTGCCCCCCATTGTGTCCCGTTGTGTCCACAGCTGTGTACCCCGCTGTGTAACGCTGTGTCCCCGCTGTATCGACGCTGTGTCCCGCTGTATCCCGCTGTGTCCTCGCTGTGTTCCCAGCTGTGTCTCGCAGTGTCCCCCGCTGTGTCCCCCGCTGTGTCCTCGCTGTGTCCCCTGCTGTGTCCCGCTGTGTCCTTGCTGTGTCCCCCGCTGTGTCCCGCTGTGTCCCCGCAGGGTCACCGCTGTTTCCCGCTGTGTCCCGTGGTGTCCCGCTGTGCCCCCACTGTGTCCCGTTGTGTCCACAGCTGTGTACCACACTGTATAATGCTGTGTCCCTGCTGTATCGACGCTGTGTCCCGCTGGGTCCTGCTATGTACTCGGTTGTGTCCAGCTTTGTCACCGCTGTGTCCCCCGCTTTGTCCTGCTGTTTCCTCACTGGGTTCCCCGCTGGGTCCCGCTGTGTCCCCCGCTGTGTCCCGCTGTGTCCCGCTGTGTCCCGCTCTGTCCCTGCTGTGTCCCGCTGTGCCCTGCTGTGTCCTAGCTGTGTCCCCCGCTGTCTCGAGCTCTGTCCCTCGCTGTGTCTCACGATTTGTCCTTGCTTTGTCCCACTGTGTCCCGCTGTGTCCCGCAGTGCCCACACTGTGTCCCCTTGTGTCCACAGATGTGTACCACACTGAGTAACGTTGTATCCCCGCTGTATCGACGTTGTGTAATGCTGGGTCCCGCTGTGTCCTCGCTGTGTTCCCTGCTGTGTTCCGCTGTGTCCCGCGGTGTGTCCCCCGCTGTGTCCTCGCTGTGTCCCCCGCTGTATCCCGCTGTGTCCTCGCTGTGTCCCCCGCTGTGTCCCGCTGTGTCCCCCGCTGTGTCCCGCTGTGTCCCGCTGTGTCCCCTGCTGTGTACCCTGCTTTGTCCCGCTGTGTCCTCGCTGTGTCCTGCTCTGTCTCCTCCTTGTCCCCGCTGTGTTCCGCTGTGCCCCGTGGTGTCCCGCTTTGTCCCCCGCTGGGTCCCCCGCTGAGTCCCCGCTGTGTCCCCGCTGTGTCCCGCTCTGTCCTCCCTGTGTCCCCGGCTGTGTCCCGCTGTGTCCCCTGCTGTGTCCTGCTGTGTCTACTGCTTTGTTCCTGCTGTGTCCCGCTGTGGCCCACTCTGTCCCCGCTGTATCGACGCTGTGTTCCACTGGGTCCCGCTGTGTCCTCGCTGTGTCCACCGCTGTGTACCGCTCTTTCCACCGCTGTGTCCCGCTGTGTCCCCCGCTCTGTCACCCTTTGTCTACCGCTGTGTCCCGCTGTTATCCCCGGTGTGTCCCGCTGTGTCCTCGCTGTGTCCCCCGCTGTCTCCCGCTCTGTCCCACGCTGTGTCTCTCGCTTTGTCCCCGATGTGTCCCACTCTGTTCTGCTGTGTCCCGCTGTGACCCCACTGTGTCCCTTTGTGTCCACAGCTGTGTACCCCGCTGTGTAACGCTGTGTCCCCGCTGTATCGACGCTGTGTCCCGCTGTGTCCCGCAGTGTCCCCCACTGTGTCCCCCGCTGTGTCCTCGCTGTGTTCCCCGCTGTGTCCCGCTGTGTACTCGCTGGGTCCCCCGCTG
>NW_012295671.1:0-5062 GCF_000151885.1 Dipodomys ordii
GTCCCGCTGTGTCCCCGCTGTGTCCCGCTGTGTCCCCCGCTGTGTCCCGCTGTATCTACTGCTGTGTCCCAACTGTGTCCCTCTGTGTCTCGCTGTGTCCCGCTGTGTCCTCGCTGTTTCCCACGCTGTGTTCTGCTGTGTCCTCGCTGTGTCCCCCGCTGTGTCCCGTTGTGTACTCAGCTGTGTACCCCGCTGTGTCCCACTGTGTCCCCGCTGTATCGACGCTGTGTCCCGCTTGGTCCCGCGGTGTCCTTGCTGTGTTCCCCGCTGTGTCCCGCTGTTTACTCCTCTGTGTCCCCGCTGTGTCCCGCTGTGTCCCGCTGTGTACTACTGTGTCCCCCGCTGAGTCCCGCGGTGTCCCCGTTGTGTCCCAATGTGTCCTGACTGTGTCCCGCGCTGGGTCCCGCTGTGTCCCCCCTGTGTCCCCCGCTGTGTCCCGCTGTGTCCGGCTGTGTCCCCCGCTGTGCCCCCGCTGTGTCCCCCGCAGTGTCAGCGCTGTGTCCCGCTGTGTCCTCGCTGTGTCCCGCTGTGTCTCGCTGTGCCCCCACTGTGTCCCGTTGTGTTCACAGCTGTGTACCACGCTGTGTAACGCTGTGTCCCCGCTGTATCGACGCTGTGTACCGCTGGGTCCCGCTGTGTCCTCGCTTTGTTCCCCGCTGTGTCCCGCTGTGTCCCCCACTGTGTCCCCCGCTGTGTCCCTATGTGTCCCACGCTTTGTCCCCCTGTGTCCCCGAAGTTTCCCCGCTGTGTCCCGCTGTTTCCCACTGTGTTCTGTGGTGTCCCGCTTTGTCCCCCGCTGTGTCCCCCTGTGAGTCGCCGCTGTGTCCCCGCTTTGTCCCGCTGAGTCCTCCATGTGTCCCCCTCTGTGTCCCGCTGTTTCCCCCGGTGTGTCACGCTGTGTCCACTGCTGGGACCCGGCTGTGTCCCGCTGTGTCCCGCTGTGTCCCGCTGTGTCCTCACTGTGTCCCACTCTGTGTTCCCCTGTGTCCTCGCTTTGTCCCCCGCTGTGTCCCGCTGTGTCGCCCGCTGTGCCCTGCAGTGTCCCGCTCTGTCCCGCTGTGTCCTCGCTGTGTCACGCTGTGTCCCGCTGTGTCCCCCACTGTTTCCCCTGCTGTGTCCGGCTGTGTCCCCCACTGTGTCCCGCTCTGTCCCCCTCTGTGTCCCACTGTGTCCCCCGCTGTGTCCCACTGTGTCACCGCAGTGTCACTGCTGTTTCCTGCTGTGTTCCGCTGTGTTCCGTGGTGTCCCTCTTTGTCTCCCGCTGTGTCCCCCGCTGTGTCCCGCTGTGTCCGACTGTGTCCCGCTCTGTCCCCGCTGTGTCCCGCTGTGTCCCGCTGTGTCCCCGCTGTGTGCCCGCTGTGTCCCGCTTTGTCCCCCGCTTTGTCCTGCTGTGTCCCCGCAGTGTCCCACTGTGTCCCACTGTGTCCAACTGTGTCCCGTGTTGTCCCTCTTTGTCCCCCGCTGTGTCCACCGCTGAGTCCCCTCTTTGTGGCCGCTGTGTCCTGCTGTGTCCTCACTGTGTCCCCCGCTGTCTCCCGCTTTGTCCCCCGCTGTGTCCCCGCTATGTCACGCTATGTCCACGCTGTTTCCCCCACTGTGTCCCGCTGTGTCCCCGCTATGTCCCCAGCTGTGTCCCGCTGTGTCCCCGCTGTGTCCCGCTGTGTCCCGTTGTGTCCTCGCTGTGTCCCCCGCTGTCTCCGGCTGTGTCCCCCGTCTTTGTTCCGCTGTGTCACGCTGTGTCCTCCCTTTGTCCCCCGCTGTATACCGCTGTGTCCCCGCGTTGTCCCCAGCTTTGTCCCGCTGTGTTCCGCTGTGTCCCCCGCTGTGTCCCGCTATGTTCTTGCAGTGTCCCGCTGTGTCCCGCTGTGTCCTTGCTGTGTCCCCCGCTGTGTCCCGTTGTGTCCCCAGCTGTGTACCTCGCTGTGTCCCGCTGTGTCCCCGCTGTATCGATGCTGGGTCCCACTGGGTCCCGCTGTGTCCTCCCTGTGTCCCCAGCTATGTCCCGCCGTGTCCGCCAGTGTGTCCCGCTGTGTCTACTGCTTTGTCGCCGCTGTGTCCCACTGTGTCCCGCTGTGTCCTCGCTGTGTCCCACGCTGTGTTCTGCTGTGGCCTCGCTTTTTTCCTCGCTGTGTCCCGCTGTGTACCCCTCTGTGTCCCCTGCTGTTTCCCGCTGTGTCCCCCGCTGTGTTCCTGCTGTGTCCCCGCTGTGTCCCGCTGTGTCCCGCTGTGTACTGCTGCGTCCCCCGCTGAGTCCCGCTGTGTCCCCGCTGTGTCCCAATGTGTCCTCGCTCTGTCCCCCGCTGTGTACCGCTGTGGCCTTCCTGTGTCCCCCGCTGTGTCCCGCTGTGTCCCGCTGTGTCCCCCGCTGTGTCCCCCGCTATGTCCCGCTGTGTCCCCCGCTGTGTCCCGCTCTGTCCTTGCTGTGTCCCCCACTGTGTGCCGCTTTGTCCTCGCTGTGTCCCCCGCTGTGTCGCGCTGTGTCCTTTTGTGTCACGCTGTTTCCCCGCTGTGTCCCTCTGTGTACCTCGCTGTGTCCAGCTTTGTCCCCGCTGTGTCTCGCTGTGTCCCACGCTGTGTCCCACACTGTGTCCCGCAGTGTCCCCCGCTGTGTCCTGCTGTGTCCAACGCTGTGTCCCGCTGTGTCCAGCTTTGTCCCCGCCGTGTCTCGCTGTGTCCCCCGCTGTGTCCCGCTGTGTCCCCCGCTGAGTCCCCGCTGTGTCCCCGCTGTGTCCCGCTGTGTCCCCCGCTGTGTCACGCTGTGTCCCGCTGTGTCCTTGCTGTGACCCGCTCTGTCCCCACTGTATCGACCCTGTGTCCCGCTGTGTTCCGCTGTGTCCTCGCTGTGTTCCCCGCTGTGTCCCGCTGTGTACCCCTCTGTGTCTCCCGCTGTGTCCCGCTGTGTCCCCCGCTCTGACCCGCTGTGTCCCGCTTTGTCCCCCACTGTGTCCCGGCTGTCTCCCCGGTGTGTCCCACTGTGTCCCGCTGTGTACTGCTGTGTCTCCCGCTGAGTTCCGCTGTGTCCCGCTGTGTCCAGTTGTGTCCCCGCTGTGTCCCGCTGTGTCCCCTGTTCCCTGCTGTCCCCCGCTGTGTCCCCCGCGGTGTCCCGCTGTGTCTCGCTGTGTCCCTGCTTTGTCCCGCTTTGCCCCTGCTGTGTCACCGTTCTGTCCCGCTGTGTCACACTGTGTCCCGTGTTGTCCCGCTTTTTCCCCCGCTGTGACCTCGCTATGTTTCCAGCTGTGTCCCGCTGTGTACCACTCTGTGTCCCCCGCTGTGTCCCGCTGTGTCCTCACTGTGTCCCAAGCTGTGTTCCGCTGGGTCCTCGCTGTGTCCCAAGATGTGTCCCGTTGTGTCCCCAGCTGTGTCCCCGCTCTGTCCAGCTGTGTTTCTGCTGTGTCCCTGCTGTGTCCCCACTGTGTCCTGCTGTATACTGCTGTGTCCCCCGCTGAGTCCCGCTGTGTCCCCGCTGTGTCCCGCTGTGTCCCCCATGTGTCCCGCGCTGTGTCCCAGTGTGTCCCGCTGTGTCCCCCACTGTTTCCCCTGCTGTGTCCGGCTGTGTCCCCCGCTGTGTCCTGCTGTGTCCACTGCTGTGTCCCCGCTGTGTCCCACTTTTTCCCCGGCTGTGTCCCGCTGTGTCCTCACTGTGTCCCCCGCTGTGTCCCAATGTGTCCTCTCTTTGTCCCCTCCTGTGTCCCGCTGTGTCCCCCTCTTTGTCCCGCTGTGTCCCACTGTGTCCCCACTGTGTCCCGCTTTGTCCCGCTGTGTAACCCGGTGTGCCCGCTGTGTCCCGCTGTGTACCCCGCTGTGTCCAACTGTGTCCCGCTCTGTCCCGCTGTGGCCCTTCTCTGTCTACGCTGTCCCCCGTTGTGTCCCCCGCTGTGTCCCGCTGTGTCCCGCTGTTTCCCCCGCTTTATCCTGCTGTGTCCCCGCAGTGTCCCCGCTATGTCCCGCTGTGTCACACTGTGTCCCGTGGTGTCCCACTTTGTCCCCCGCTGTGTCCCCCGCTGTGTCCTCCGCTGAGTCCCCTCTGTATCGACGCTGTGTCCCGCTGTGTCCCGCTGTGTCCCGCTGTGTCCTCGCTGTGTTCCCCGCTGTGTCCCGCTGTGTCCCCCGCTGTGTCCCCCGCTATGTCCTCGCTGGGTCCCCCGCTGTGTCCCGCTGTGTCCCCCGCTGTGTCCCGCTGTGTCCGACTGTGTCCTGCTCTGTCCCCGCTGTGTCCCGCTGTGTCCCGCTGTGTCCCCTCTGTGTGCCCGCTGTGTCCCGCTGTGTACCCCGCTGTGTCCAGCTGTGTCACCGCTGTGTCCCGCTGTGGCCCTTCTCTGTCTCCGCTGTGTCCCGCTGTGTCCCCCGCTTTGTCCCGCTGTGTCCCGCTGTGTCCCCCGTTTTGTCCTGCTGTGTCCCCGCAGTGTCCCGCTGTGTCCCACTGTGTCACACTGTGTCCCGTGGTGTCCCCGCTGTGTCCCGCTGTGTCCCGCTGTTTCCCCCGCTGTGTCCCCCGCTATGTCCTGCTGTGTCCCCCACTGTGTCCTGCTCTGTCCTTGCTGTGTCCCCCGCTGTGTCCCCCGCTGAGTCCCGCTGTTTCGTCGCTGTGTCCCCTGCTGTCTCCGTCTCTGTCCCCCGCTGTGTCTCACGCTTTGTCCCTGCTGTGTCCCACTGTGTCCCGCTGAGTCCAGCTGTGCCCCCACTGTGTCCCGTTGTGTCCACAGCTATGTACCATGCCTTGTAACGCTGTGTCCCCGCTGTATAGACTCTGTGTCCCGCTGTGTCCCGCTATGTCCTCGATCTGTTCCCCTCTGGGTCCCGCTGTGTCCCCCGCTGTGTCCCCCGCTGTGTCCTCGCTGTGTCCCCCGCTGTGTCCCACTGTGTCCTCACTGGGTCCACCACTGTGTCCCGCTGTGTACCCCGCTGTATCGCGCTGTGTCCGGCTGTGTCCCGCTCTGTCCCCGCTGTGTCCCTCTGTGTCCCCGCTGTGTGCCTGCTGTGTCCCGCTGTGTCTCCCGCTTTGTCCCACTGTGTCCCATTGTGACCCTGATGTGTCCCGCTGTGTCCCGCTGTGTCCACCGCT
>NW_012295672.1:0-1652 GCF_000151885.1 Dipodomys ordii
CTCCCTTTCTTTCTTTCTTTCTTCCTCCAGTCCTGGGGCTTGAACTCAAGGCCTAGTAGCTGTTGCTGAGCTTTTGTTGCTCAAGGCTAGCACTCTACTATCTGAGCCACAACTCCACACCCAGCTTTTTGGAGATCAGAGTTTCAGGAACTTTCCTACCCAGGCTGGCTTTACACCATCATCAGAGCTCAGTTTCCAGAGTAGTCAGAATTACAAGCATGAGCCACTGGTGCCCAGCTCCAGGCTAAACAGCACATCAGGGAACAAGAACTCTATGGCTCTGTCTTTATAAAAGACAAAGTTTGGGACTGGGAAGGTGGCTCAGTGGTAGAGTGCTTGCCTTGCATGCATGAAGCCCTGGGTTCGATTCCTCAGCACCACATAAGCAGAAAAAGCCGGAAGTGTCACTCTGGCTGGAGTGGTAGAGCGCTAGCCTTGAGCTGAAAAACTGAGGGACAATGCCCAGGCCCAGAGTTCAGACCCCATGACTGTCAAACACACACAAAAGACAAAGTTTGATTCTAGAAAGGAAAGAGAGAAACAGTTATTAAATATCTACAAAATTATTGTGATAATATTTTCTCTGTTATTCAAATATCTTTGGTAATAGCTAAAGGGTCCAGGGTCCAGAGTCCCTTCTCAAACCAATGAAGAAACTTGAAAAAAAAATGGCTCAGAGAGCTTCACATTTTCTGTGGAGCTTGGAGGACATAAAATGCCTGATTTACATCTAAATTCTCAAGGCCAGTGTGACCTGATTTTCTACAACAAACCGAAGACTGAGGAACATGCAATGAACCTGGACATTGTTGGAATTGAGGATGCATGAATTACTGGTGACCAAATGTGAACTGTGAAGAAGGACAGGCAAGAGCTGAGAAGACCGCTTGGAAGGAGCTGGTGACTGCAGCATAGAGAAACTAGAAGCCAAAAGAAAATTACACATGACCAGCTAGAGAAGCTATTGCCCTGCAAAAACATTTTTGGTTGTTTGTTTGGAGGCAGGGTCTCCCTATGGGGCCTATGCTTCAAAATCCTAATCCTTCGGTTTCTGTCTCAAGTTTCTGAGGTTACAGGTAGCACTACCACACCTGGCTAAAAAAGCATTTTTGGGGTGGTGGTGGTGGTAGTGTCAGTGGTGGGGTTTGAACTCTGGGCCTGGGTGCTGTCCCTCAGCTCTTCAGCTCTACCACTTGAGCCATGACACCACTTCTGGTTTTTCTTCTGGTGGTTTATTGGAGATAAAGAGTCTCTTGGTCTTTCCTGCCCAAGCTGGCTTTAAACCACAATCCTCAGATCTCAGCCTTCTGAGTAGCTAGGAGTACAGGCATGAGCCACTGATGCCAAGCTAAAACCATTTTTTTTATGAGAAATTTCCAGGTACAATTATCTATAGAAGCACTCCATGGGGGAAAGAGAATTAGCATTTGGACTCTGTTTAGAATCTGAGGGAATCATTACCAGATTACAGCAGTGTAAAACCTTTCTCTCTCTCTCTCTCTCTCTCCTCCTTCTCTTCACTGACCTCTCCAATAAAACTTGAGGAGCCAGGTAACCTTGAAATTTGGAGGACTAGAAAATAGGGACTAGCTTTTATTGCCTGAAAGTGGCAGTAAGATAATAAGAAACCCTGCCTTATACTTTATTTCCAA